>NC_051154.1:451010690-451039261 GCF_013339745.2 Dermacentor silvarum | reverse complement strand
GCCTTTCTGGATGGCCTTTGTTTTGGCGTAAGTGTGAGATAGTCGGTTGCGATGAGATCAAAGCGATTTCTTGCAGTGGAGTAGGAAGTGGGCCAAGATATCTACTCCAAATTGATCAAATGGGTTTGAGGAACCTGGACAGATTGCAGGAGGCCGGCTGGTTTCGTCGGAGGTGACTTGGCCTCTGGCAGTCAAGACAAGTGTGAACGTGATGTTCATGGCCGTGGTAAGCCTCTGCAGTAGTAGCTTTGCCGCACTCTGCCCAATGTTCGCCTGTAGCCTAACTGACCAGAAGTCGCCTCGTTGTGACAGGCTTGAAGCATTCCGAACGAAGAGCTGCAGGAATGACGAGCAGGTAGGGGACCTGGTAGAAGAAAAGTTTCTTTTGTAAAGGACTTGGGCCGTAAACAAAACGACGGCACTCCTCTTGCGAAAATTTTAGGGCTTTCTCAGACTTCTCTGTAAGTAGTTGATGAGTGCAAGCAACTCAGGGTCGTCCATTGTTGTTGAGCGATGGCGCAGTGTCCAAAACACAAACAAATTGTGTATCTTCTTCGAGTGGAGAAGCCGACTCTATCGGCGATCGAGACAGGCAGTCGCATCCGTATGTCGCTTCCCCGATTGTACATGACGTCATGTCAAACTCTTGCAACCTTAGGCTCCAACGTGCCAATCGTCCAGACGAATCTTTAAGGTTCGTCAACCAACACAGAGAATGGTGGTCGCTAGAGGTTTCAAAGGGCGGACGTACAAATATGGGCGAAATTTCATAACTGCCCATACCACGGCGAGGCATTCTTTCTCAGTTGTGGAATAATTAGCCTCTGTGCGTGAGTGTTCTGCTTGCGTAGGCAATCACTCCTTCCGTGTCCTCCTGCCGCTGCACAAGAACAGTCCCAAGCAACATTGCTGACATCAGTGTGGAGCAATGTAGGAGCGGTCTCATCAAAGTGGGCAAGCACTGGAGGGTGTCTGGAGACGTTGCCGCAAGACGTTAAATGCACCTTGCTCTTCATCGCCCATACAAAAGCAGTGTCGTCTCTCATGAGGCAAGTTACGGCGAACAATTCGAGCAATGTCTGCAATAAGCTGCCGGTAATAGGCGCATAGGCCGAGGAACCGCGGACAGCCTTTTTGTCGGATGGTACGAGAAACTGTGCGACAGCGGTAATTTTTGCAGGATCCGGGCGGACACCGGCGTGGCTGACGACGTGCCCAAGAAACTGTAGTTCCGCAAAGCCAAAGTGGCACTTCTCGGCTCAGGGTGAGCCCGGTGGATCTTATGGACTGCAGAACTGCTTCAAGCCGTTCGAGGTGTTCTTCAAACGTTGCGGAAAACACGATGAAGTCGAGGTACACTAGCAGGTTTTCCACTTCAGACCGGAAAGCACAGTATCCATGAGGCGTTGGAAACGTAGCAGGGGGCAGAGCACAAGCCGAAAGGCATAACCTTAAATTCGTATAGGGCCATCTGGCGTCAAAAAGCAGTTTTTTGGTGGGCTCTTGGGTCTACCTCATTTGCCAATATCCACTCTTTAAGTCCATTGAAGAGAAGTAACCGGCGTGTCAAAGCCTGTCGAGGGAATCGTCGATACAGGGAAGCGGTACACGTCTTTATTCGTCACTGATTTAGTTTTCGGTAGTCCACACAGAAACGCAAACTGCCGTCTTTTTTTCTTGACTACAACTACAGGGGATGCCCAGGGACTCGTTGATGGTTGGATCACGTCGTCTTCAAGCATTTTTGTCACTGTTGTATGGCTTCACGTTCTCTGGGAGCCACACAATAAGGATTTTGGTGAATTGGTCTCGCGTATCTTCTGTAATGATTCGGTGCTTTGTTAGAGGCGCCGACAACTCTTGAAGTCGACGCAAATCAGTCGACAAACTGGGCCCAAAGCGTAAGAAGCTGTTCTCGTTCGTGCTGCGGCAAAACAGTGCTGACGTCAAGTACAGGAGCTGGGACTTGTGTAGGAGCTTCTTCGAGCAGTGAACAGCAGCCGCGAACATCGGAACACCGTCAAAATAAGCCACAGCCGTGCCTTTTGGAAGGTGCCATCTCTCGTGCTAAAATTTGTTAAAGTAGGTTCGTGCGCCTGTCGGTGACATTTACAATCCTCGTGCGACCGAGATACCGTGAGTGAGCAACAGAGTGGTTATTTGGTCGCAACTCTTTGCAATGAAATGGTACGTCACAGGCCACCCAAACAAGAATACGTGACCGAGGTGGGATTACAACGTCTTCTGTTAGACAAAAAAAATTGTGTTGCGGAGATAAGCAATGGACTAAACCAGGGTCTTATAAAAACGTCACCATGCGGTCTGGAATGGTAATTACGGCGCCATATTCCCTTAGGAAATCCATTCCAATAATCAAATCTTTACAGCACGCAGGAAGAACAATGAAAGCAGCCACGAAAGAAGAATCTCCAATATGAATTCTTACAGTACATCTTCCAGTAGGCATCAGTAATTGGCCGCCTGCCATCCTTATGTGAGGTCTTGTCCATGGCGTTTTTACTTTCCTCAGGCGGAGGGCGAGTTCCTGGCTTATTATAGAGAACTCATCACCAGTGTCGACTAACATTGTCACTGGCTGCCCATCCACGAGAAACATCAAGGTCGGCACTCACAATTTCTTTGGGGTCGGTGGTTATCGGCTTCTCGGCGTTTTGCAGCGGGCGAGTTGGAGGCTTTTTATTCTCTTGCGGCGGGCCTGCAACCTTACCCCAAAGGTCGCCGCCTTCAGTTTCCCTGGCGGGGCTGGGCGACCTTCGGCCTTGAAGGTTAGCAAAAGTACGTCCAGCAGGCATCTGGCGTGGAGGAGTTGGAGAGCACGACCGACGGCCGAAATCAGTCCGATCACTGGGCACGGATTTGTCATTCGGGCGTGCTATGGGAGGTCCCTGAAAAGCAGCATCCTCGCGGCTTAGCAAGGAGTCGCCATCTGCACGTCGACCATCAGACCACGGACGAAGAGGTCAAAATGATGTCTCGCGATGCCAGCAATGGCGCGAAATATGGCCAGCACCCCCGCAGTTAAACAGAGAGGGCGGTTATCGACGGTGCGCCATGTGTCGGGTCTCCGAAATTGTGGCCGTCTCGTAGGGTCGTTTTGTGGCATGGTCGAAGGCGCGGCGAATGATGGCTGGCGGTACTACTGCATCGGCATCACACGTGCGCGCCTCAATGCCTCCTCTTGCGGCGGCGACCAAGGAGCGGCTCTCGGGATCTGGTTGTACAGGGGTGTCGTAACGGGTGGGGTACGTCGGACAGCGTCAGCATAACTTATGGGATGCTGGTGGTCGGGAAGATCGGCTGCCGGTAACGCCTGCCTAATTTCGTCCCGTACCACTTCGGCGATTGACGCGACGGGGCTATCCAGTGTCGGTGTCGGGATTCGGTGAAATTCTGTGACGATCTCTGATTAATTCACGCAAGGGGCTCTGATACTCTGAAGTCAATGCGGCGGCATTGATTGCGGTGCTGGTGGACAGTCGATTGTACTGCCTGCATCGTTGATTAAGGGCCCGCTCAATAGCCGTAGCCTCTTTGACAAAATCAGCGACGGTGACTGGGGGATTCCGCACAAGCCCAGCAAACAACTGCTCTTTTACACCGCGCATGAGGTAGCGTAGCTTCCTATCGTCGGTCATGTTCGAGTAGGCTCTACGAAAGAGACGGGCCATGTCTTCGGCGAACATTGTGACCGACTCATTGGGTTGTTGCACCCGTAGCTCCATCAATTGCTGGGCGCGGTTGCGTCGGTCGGCACTAGCAAACTAATCGGTGATTTCTGCTGAAAGTGATGCCATGTCAATAGACTAGCTTCGCGGTTCTCGTACCAAGTACGGCCACTATCGTCAAGCGCGAAATAGACGTGGGAGAGCTTTTGCTGCTCAGTCACTGGTTAATCTGGGCGACACGCTCGTACTCGTCAAGCCAGTCTTTAATGTCTTCGAAGGCTGCACTGCGATAGCGATCGGGAACCAGCGCATTAAGAACAGTTACCTGTTGTTGACTGGGAGACCGCCTGCGTTGGGGTGCTTGCGGTGGGCTGGTTTCGGCCATTGCCAGATGTGTGGAGCTCCTAGAAAGATGTGGTTGAAGAGGGGGGAACTCCGGGGCAAGGCGACTGAAGTCGCCGACTGAAGTGATGCACGGGGGTCGTAATTGGTGACAATGTGTCCGGGCTAGATGAACGACTCCCAGAAGGAGTCCAGAGCATCAGGCCGGGTCAATATACCCAGCACCTCCACCACTGTTGCGGTACAACGCCAAGAGAGGACAGGGAGACGTTCTGCAAGAACAGTGGACAACCTGTTCAAGCAAGACAGAATAGAGACACGTCTTCTTTGTCGTCAGCCAAAACCCACTGACCCACTAGACGGAGTCCGTTAATGCCCCATCGTCGTTCTCGTCTCCCTAGAGCACACGCGTCAATATGTACTGCAGTGGGAATTCCTCTTTCGCGATTCCCCAAGACCACTCGGCACCATCTAGCATTGCCGCTGCAAAGCCTGGGGTGGCATCCAAAATGCATGACGCACAGGTGTGTGTGAACGCTGACAAATGCGTCATGCGGCAACCAGGCTCCTCTTTCTGAACATGTTGGGCCATCTAATAGCACTGCCGAGATGAGAAGTGTGGCGCACTGGTACCTGCAAATGCTGACAATTTTCCCCTCACTTGCCACGCACTACTCAGTGGCACGTACTCGGTGCATTCATGTGCAGCTCGCTAAAGCGTTGGCACGAAAAGCGTTCAGTGAAAAACGGCACCTACCCAGTACATTTGTGGCACAGCCTGTGAGTACATAGAGTTGCTGTCCTTGAGGAACCTTTGTGACCTGGCTTTGATTCCGCTCAGCATTGGAGAAATTTCAGCATCGGAACATTCCCCGTGACACACACCTAATTACCCAAGTTGGTGTCAAAGATGTTCATTGAAAAACGGCATACACCTACTACCACCTTGGGTGACCAACTTGAGTGACCCAGTCACCCAAGTTGGTGACTGGGTCACCCGAGGGAGTGGCACTACCCAGTGCTCCAACTGGGTATCAGGGTTTCTTCGAACAGTGGTACCAACCAAGTCTCGCATCTACAGTGACCCGTGCTGGCGTGAAAGAGGTTCGTTAAGAGTGGCACATTCCCATGCATGTACATTTGCTACATACTCAGTGAGCCAAGTTGGTCCGATGGTTCTTTCAGAACCCTGTTACCGTAGCACAGCAGCCCGACGCTCTACTCATTCTACTACCCAGTGACCTTGGTGGGTGGGAAAACAGTTAGATACAAACAGACTGACCGACTGACCTAACTTGACTGACTCACTGACTTTTCACCAGACAGACTTTCAGCCTGCAATTTACTCGCACTTGCTTGCAGTGGCCAAATTTGATGAGGTGCCCTTTAGTGATATAAACACAGATGAAGGTGTAACACAGCAGGTTGGCATGCTGATGCTGGATAGTGGATTTTCATCTCGACGCCTGTTATTTAAAATGTACTTCGGAGATGCTTTCCTTTGACTGTGACAACACATTGATCTAGATCGACTCGGTTTCAGTTTTTACGAAACCTGACGCCAAGGATATTAAATTGCTTCGATGCAATTCTGCATTCATCCAGGAATAATGCTGTTTTTGCATAATCGCTTTCAAGTTAATTTTGAAAACAATTAAGGCAATGTGGATTATAATGTATAAGACGAAGATAATGATATTGGGTGAAGACGACATGTACAATGCAGAAAAGTTACTTGAGAAGGTAGTGCCATTATTTAAGGAGAAAGCAAGATGGTGGTGTTTCTGTGAAAGCAGAAGGCCTTCACAGTAAATGATTTCGGAGGCAAAGAGGATTTGTGGTGATCTTTGCTACATTTGAGCACTCTTGAATCTGAAATGAAACTCCCACATTCAAGGCCTTGAAAGCCTTCAAGTTTCATATAGTGCTTAAAATTTTTTAATTTCATTCAGCTAAGCTTATTGGATGCAATCCAGGAGTGCAGCTCTTGTGATCCGATTAGTATCTTTGTGGTTGGGAGCCATGTTGTTTGTGGTGGCTAGGGATGGTTTATTTGAAAAAGGCTCAATGAGCAATTGTTCATTCTTTCATCCGGTGTACAATGAAAGAAATGTTTACTCATTGTCAAAAACAGTGTTTTCTCTTATAGTTGTCCGGAATAATGGTACTTTAAGCTCTGAAAACACATTTTCAGGGCTTCAGTTCTTTAAAACCATTTGTATATTTTTTTCAAACTACTACAAATCCTGCAGAGTAATCACTGAAGTCTACTGAGTTTTTCTATTGCCTGTGATTTTTTTTGTGAACTTTTCAGCATAGCAACAGCTCAAGTTTACGAAAATTCCGCAAAGTTCATGGCATTATGCTGATGTCAGCAGCATTAGATTTTCATGCTAAATTTGACAGAGGGAGCCTGGCCATCATTTTCGTAATCATTGCATATATATTTTCTGAGTCATTATTCTCGTAACGAACCTTTTTGTCAAGAAGTTCAAATGCACTTCTAAAAGCAGCGATTAATTATGGTTTAATTTTTTTAATGCACACCATTTCAGGAGTGCCACCTGCATCTATTTGTCTGGTTGTCTGTTGCGTGTTTGCATCATATCACTGTGCCGTAGCATTTCTGACAGGATAGTACTACCAGATGTGCAGCATTAAAAAATCAAATAGTGCACAAGACTATATGACAATTATTGCTGTGGCACAACATTCTGAGAGTATAGAGCTTTGAGTTGTCTTTGCTGATGAAAGCCGATGGGATGTTTCTTCTTAGTGTGCCTTAAAGAGAGACCGAAGTGGAAATAAAGTAAAGTTGTAGGGGTAGTAAATTACGCTTTTATTATATCACGAACGCCACTCATGCCATGAGAAAAGCCTTAACAAACCACAAAAAAATTCAATAGCGAAAGACAGGTGGCATCCCTCCCTTGAAGTTTCTGCACTATCTCACTGTGAAATCGTGAATTTTGACAGCATGCTCCGGCTTAGTTATATCTTAATTGGTGTGTGTGGACTAGATTGTGCTGTAAAGGAGCCAAAAACTGAGCTTGGGTAGTTGCGAGAACATTTACTGTGCCCCAATGCACCCCCCCCCCCTTGAGTACGAAACATACTATACCTTGAAATACATGACGTCGCTCTGACGTACGGCCACTGATGTTTCAGTGCAAAATTGGTAAAATGGATTTCTGCCCTTAATTTTTTCTTATAGCTATCAGTGTCATATTGTGAAATTGACGAAAGTAGTGTCTTAAATAAAGGAATACTTTACGAGTATGAACCCTCCGTACTGTCTCTTTACCATTTGGCCCAGCTTTTCTGAGACATAAATTTTAAAACTTTGTTGCAGATTACTCCAGGAGCGGCCATGGATAATGCTACACGTTACTCTTCAAATAAATGAGAACAGCTTTGCGTAGGCACTTCAAAACTTTGTGGCACCTGTACGTTTTGGTCGCTGAGACTTCTCGTCAAAGGCACAACAAGCACGCATTTCCGGTCCTCTTTGTGTCCACAGTGGACCCTGAGGAAGCGGCCAGCAGCATACAAGTTGTTTCCGAAATGCACTTAAAGCTCTTCTCATGTGCTGTTCATTCAATGTAGCATGACAGGATCATTGATACCTTTACTGGGAGTGCCCAGACCTCCACTCAACTCCAGGTAGCAGAAATGAAGTGAACATTGTCACAGAACAGTGGCATCGGGTATTGGAATATACGCAACCTTTTTATTTGCCTTCTTTATTTTTTCTATGACACATCTCAAGATAGCTTGTTTTACTTTGAGAAACCTTGAATGATTCAGTCGCAGCAATAAAGGATTGCATTGCAACATCAAGGTATTGAAAATGTTTTTGGAACGTCTAAAAGATCATATATGCATTTAATCTGAAAAAATGTGAAAGCATCGGAGGAAGTGCATAAATGCCAAAAACTCAACCCCACATTGTAAAAAGAGGTAAGTGAAAGAGGACGGCTTGTATGAGGCAAGTAAGTATATTCGGGAAAAGCATGACATTGTTACTGTTCATTTCTGTTTCTTCAAAAGGCCTACAGATCTCATTTACAGTCTTCTCTGGAGGTGTGTTCTTGACAACATTTCGGACTTCCTGGCTTACTCACATCGGCCAACATTTAAAGGGACACTGAAGGAAATGCTAAGTCAAGCTAAAGGAATGGATTAGTGCTCAAGTATCTCTAAGGCGTCTATATTATAGCGAACAGAGCCTTAGTAATCGAGAAATTGATGTAAATGCAGGACACGATTAGAGACTCCCCGGGACATTCAAGTATGTACTTCCCCGATGACAAAGGCACTCCTCATTTAAATTCTGTCACTAGTATGCAGCCACTTGTTATCAAAACATTTTTGTATTGTATTATAAGACTAAACCCAACGCTATTTGACAAGTTCAATTTTATTCTTAGAAAAAAAAAATCTCACTGACGCGGCCGGTCGAAATGTTTAGTTTTCGCTCGACTCAGTGTTGCCCGCCCTTTTGCATTTCAGTGGTTTCGTTATCGCATACTGCTGAGCTGGTTTTGCTGGCTCGCGAAACTCGCACAAACTGCAAGTAGCAGGGAATTCAATGTCCATGCGATGTCGCGGGATGCCTAAACAGTCAACGCCACTAGACCAAAAGCAGCTGCAGCGGCATATCGTACCGCCGTCTGTCGGGCACCGTTTTACTCACTGATGGCAGCAAAGGGCAGTAATGGTGTAGGCAACGTCACCACTCCTCAGTTTGCATAGCGGGAGATTTGAATTGCCATAAAGGTATTTGGACCCTTCGGATGCAGTTTTTTCATAAAGTATTTTTTGCACGAATTAAGTCTTATAAAGTTTATAGAGAGGTATTTAAACAGTCCACATCGACTTAGTATTTCCTTTTAGTGTCCCTTTAGGATTTCATTATGAAACATCCAATTTTTAGAGCATGCTTATGATTCTCGTACAGACACAAATAATTCAGTTTTTAAATTTTTTGTGCTCAGTTTATTGCAGAATCGATTTCAAGAAATACAAATACTGTCACCGGCCGAATTGCAGAACAGGATTTTTCATGCCCACTTGATTATTCAGGCTCATACCCACAGCACCGCTACCCGCACCACTAAAGCAGCATATAAATTATAGCAGTAACCAAAATGTCAATCACCGTTGCAATAATATTTCATGAATAAAATTAATGAATGTTTTCATTTGTGACACGAATCTTTGTAGCTGTGACTGTATAGAGAAAAGTGCCTGTTCAGTGTCCCTACTGAAGAAAGGCTGTGATATATTTTAAAGAACTAATCAACACCTTAGGTGATAAAGCAGTCTTTAGTATTTCTAACCAAAATTTAGTATTTTTAGGCTTCAAATGACGTAATTTTCAAACTTTAAAGTTAGCAGGTCTGGTTACAGCTTCTACCACTGCTACCACTCTCTTCCTCACGTGACTGCCTTGTTCCTCACGTATAGTCCTCTGCTCTTTCTATTCTCTTTTTTCTCTGCTAGGTCGCTCTTATAGGTAGCCAAATTGAACAAAACTTGGACTCGCTCACAAAATATACCTTTAGTTTATGGCTCACTCAGGCTGATGCACTCGTGGACTTGTGCTCATTACAGCTAAGACTAATAGAATTGTGGACCCAGCCCCACGAGTAACGTTCACTTTGGTTCATCTAGACTTTGCATTAAGTCTCTTGGGCTCAGACTCTCATTGGCTCCAATTTGTTGAGGCCCAATCTAACTTGGGCTCACCCACATGGACCAACTTCATCTCGCTCTGCTCAGAATTGACACGTGTCTGACACTTCGACTCGCACCTGCTCAGCCTCATCTCAGCAGCTAACTCAATCTCACAGAGGATTCTGAGTTTGTGTCGACCTATGAGTGACCTCGCCAACATACAGTCACTCATAACAAATGCGCCAGTTTCAGAAATTCGTCAGCATCTCATTACCACATTACCGGTCAAATGTGCCCCTCGCCATCTGAAGTCAGTTGCTCTGCAAACATAGATAAGGTTCACTGACTGCTGGCAACTAAAACACTCGGCCAACCAGGTAAACAATGTAGGATGCAGACAAAAAAAATGAAATCTTATCAAACTGCAGTGAAAATTAAAGCATCAAAAATATGCTAAATGGTCTTTGTAAAAACGTCAGTCACCATAGATACTGATTTCTGTCTTGTTTTAGGAAGATCTGCCCAGTGTATTTTGCTTTGCATTTCAGTTTGTAAAGTTGTTATAGTAACTGGATAAAGAAACATTAACCCAGAAATTATTTTATCCTCCCCATGTACAATAAGTGCTGTCAAGCAGGGAAACTAGCTGCACTAGCTGACCATGTGTACCGTCCAGTCGCTGTCAGCTCCTGGTGAAGCCTTGAATATATGAAAGCTAAATTAGGGGGTTTTTTGTGTAAAACAACAATCTGATTATGAGGCACGCCATTGTTGGGGACTCCGGAACAATTTGGACCACCTGGGGTTATTTAACGTATACCTAAATCTAAGTACACGGATGTTTTCACATTTTGCCCCCATCGAAATGCGGTGGCCGTGGCATGTGTGAAAGTTAATAAGATCTGCTGACTTCAGTTTTCATATTTAATATGTTCTTCAACCATATGCATAAAAGTAACCCTACTAGTAGCTTTTCTAAACAATGTGCACAAATGCACTATAATATGTAATTGCCTATTAAAATGTATGATTACTAAAATAACTTAAAAAGTAGGGTTTTTCCTCACAGATCTACAGCTTACAGTGAAATTATTCAAAGTACAAATCAGCACAATACACATAATCAAGTTTTGTTTAGAAGTGGCACTGAACAGCAAGCAATCCATCAGCGTCACTAAAGTGCTTAACAGGTCAAACAAGTACTTCAATGAAAAAATAAAATGAACTCTCGCAGTATCATAAAAAGGCATTATATATCTAATTACAGACACTTGTAAGATAGAGTGAATGACCTGTGTGTCGCAAAATGTCAGTGAAAAAGGAAAACACTTTGATGCGCCACATACTAAACACTATTTTCGCATTGCCTATGGCTGCACAAAACATACAAAATTAGGTTGACAGTGGAGGGTAGGCAGATTGTCAAAGTTTAATTAAAGGCATGTTGCGGCAAATAGTGATGGGCGACATCGTGGCAGATACTTGCGAGGAAAAACATGCTGCATCAGTATCTGCCACGACTGGTTGCAACTTTCGGTTTTAAACTTATTCGCGCTTTTCGTCACTGGGTTTTCCCGTCTGATCTAATAGCGACCCCACCTTTTCTGCGCTCTTGGCATGCTCGGTGTCAATATTTCCAGGACCGAGCACTGAAATTCAATGATGAAAATCTCGAGATAGGTGATATTTTCAAGATTCTTATTTTTAAATGAGAGTGCTATAAAATATGACTTCCTCAAAATAAAAATAAAGTCCTACTCGCCTAGGCACTCCTTTGAAGTACCCCACATTCGCTCTGATCATGGCATGTTTGTAAAAAAATTCTGTACAGTCTAAAAGGAAACTTTCTATAATTCATGCTTGCGAAAAAGCAAAAGCTTAGGGGAAATTTTTCTTAAGGAAACATTTGCAATTTGTTGCAAACAATCAGTAGTCACCATGGCAATTACAGAACCAAGCAATGAAAACAATAGATTTATAGGATTGGGAGAACTTATCAATACAACTGTTAAAAACTAGAGAAGCTTTTTTCCATGTACTGGTAGGGATGAAGATTGTTTCAACTAAGTGGTGTGGGTATTATAGAACGCAAGAGGCGCAAATGATTCCATTTGTTTATGGTAGTTTGACCGCAATTTTGGAAAAAAAAGTTTCAGGCATGGTTAGTTCCACAATTGATTCCACATTCTAAAACACCCGGAATAGAATGGGAATGAAATGATGGCACTAGTCTGGCAGATGGAATGAGAATGCAATTAGAGGCCGAGATTCCAGAATCGTGTTGCAGTGGAATGGACACAGTTCTGGACCGCTAAGTTTGGGTTTTAAGTAGACTACCCCCCGTAAATTTGCCAATTAGAGTGAACTGGACTTAATCAATTTTCAAAATTTTCAAATTTTGCTCAATATGGCTCTTTCATTAACTCCCTATAGGTTATTGCCTATACCGCAATATATATAAACAGCACAATATTCAACACATTCTACGCTTCTGATAACCCAGAAACATTTCTTTGTTGCACTGTCAGAGTGCATTTAGACAGAGCAACTAGTGGTTAGTTTACTCCTGAACTTTCTTTAAGGAGCTAAGTATTAAGGTCTTAGTTTTATTGACCTGCTTAACATTTAGATACGTTGCCAAGAATTATTAGATTTAGCAAGAGCATGCTTGACCTGCAACAAAGGGATGCAGGCCAAGGAGGACACATCGCAAGCGTTTTCATTTCTCCAAGTCCACAGTGATTTGGAAAGCACACCATGTTTTTTTGCCCACTGTTGAGTATCCAGAAGGGACTGACAGGCGATCAGGGAGCTGTGCTGGAAAATGGTGCCCGTTAATGTGGCAGTAAATGTGAAGCTAAAACTTAAAGCAGAACTCATTTTACGATGTCTGTCGATGGTGATGCGATGAGCATTTAGGCAATGTAGCGACACACCATATTTCTAAATGCAATTTTATTTAACATCTGTAGCGGTCATTGTGAGATTTCCCTTGCTTCGGCGATATACAACATACTCCGGTATCGCCCCACTTAGCTATGGCACTCTGCCAAGGTCACCCATGAGCATGGCGGCATGACAGTGCCCATAATTCGTTGATGCAGAGACGGCAATGAAATGAAGGAATGACGTTGAGAGGACAACAAAGGTGGTAAGAAGAGGATGGCGTGATAACAATGAGATCATGATTCCTTAATGATTACGATTGTACAACAATGACAGCGTCGCGAAGGCGACATGAGTACAATGGACCCATTGGTCTAGGAACATCCTACAGGTGTCGACCAGAAGTCCGAAGCGGGACATTCGAACGTCCCTAGGACATAGGTAAAATCCTCTGGATCATCTTGGGATGTTCATGGGATCGTCCCATGCACGCGAATCGACGCTCCTAGAAACGTCCCATGGATGTCCTTATGAGATATTTGGACGTCCAGGAGATGTTTAAATATTGCTACGAGGCGCTGAAGTAGCGAACGATTATGACTAGACTGAAGAAGACGACGATCGCCGATAGTCGCGCGCACGGGCTTCATCTTGTATGCCCGTCTTCTGCCCATTGTATGGTGTAAACATATTGTCAAGCGTCTTTTCTCCCCGTAAAATTTTGGTGGAGGTGCGGGTTTTTCAGGTATCAAGACGGATTTACGCAGCAGACGCTCCTTGGCTTGAGTTGTTGACCGACGAGTCAACTTACGTCCTCGCGTTTGGCGACATCGCCGATGAGCAGCGACGTGACCCTTACCTGAGAGACATCATTCTCAGCATGACGAACCTGACAAGTTCCCCTCCTTTGCATATGTTTGCTGCAAGGTGACATTATGTACCGTTACAGCATGCACCCTGGTGGCCCTAACTGCTGCTGGTCGTTCCCCAGCATATGCGTGAGACTGTACTTGCACATTTGCATGATGTTCCTCCTGCTGGTCATCTGGGAGTCTCAAAGACATATGACCGTTGTCGGAGTCGTTTCTTTTGGCGTGGTATTTACCGTTCTGTTTGCCATTACGTCACCTCCTGAAAATCTTGTCAGCACTGCAAAAAACCAGCAGCCCTAGCAGCTGGCTGTCTTCAGCCCATTGAAATACCATTTGAGCCATTCCTTCGGTTAGGTCTTGATCTCCTTGGCCCAATTCCTCTATCGCTTAGTGAGAACAAGGGGATAGCAGCTGCTACGGACTACACCACCCGGTACGCGATCACGCGGGCTCTCCCTACCAGTTGTGCAACTGACGTCGCTGACTTCCTTCTCGAAGCTGTGATACGTCACCACGGCGCTCCTCGACAACTCCTTACCAACCGGGGCTGCTACTTTCTCTCACAGGTTATCCAGGACATCTTGCACACCTGCGCTACAAAGCTTAAGTTTATAAAGGCGTATCATCCTGAGACGGACGGCCTCACAGGGCAGCTCAATAGAACTTTCACAGAAATTCTTGCTATGTACGTCTCTACCGACCACCGGGACTGGGGTGCCGCTCTGCCGTTCGTCACATTCGCCTACAATACGTCCCGCCATGATTCTGCTGGTTTCTTCCCATTTTATCTCTTGCACGGACGAGACCCTCAACTACCGTTTGACACGATCCTCCCAGCCATTCTCGATACGTCACAATATGCTCGTGATGCCATATCTGGAGCTGCAGAGGCACGTGAGATTGCACGCCTGCGTCTGACCACTTCCCAGGAAAAGCTACGACGCATATTAACGCTCGTCACCATGATGTCCACTTTAACCCTGGTGACTTCGTGCTTCTTTGAAAACCAGCTTGGCGACTTGGTCTTTGTGAGACGCTGATTTCGCCGTATTCAGGCCCATATTGCGTCTTGCGTCAAGTGACAGGCATGACCTCCAAGATACAACCGCTCGATAACTCCACACCGTGATCCTCCTCTGATATCGTTCACGTCGCTCGACTGAAGCGGTATCACTCAGACCTACCAAGCGCCAGGACAGTGCCTTTGCCGCCGGGGGTCATGCTACGAGACGCTGCATTAGCGAACAATCATGACAAGACTGAAGAATACCACGATCGCCGAGAGTTGTGCGCGCGGGCTTCGTCTTGTATGCCTGTCTTCTGCCCGTTGTGTATATTGTGTAAATATATTGTCAAGCGTCTTTTTTCCTCGTAACAAAATGGACATTTCTTATTGCGTCATCCTGAGTACGTCCCAAAGACGTTTTTGTCACGATGTAGGATGCTTCTGGGACACCTTGATCTAGTGATCATGCAAAGGACGTTTGTGGACATTTGTTTGTGGATTTAGGACATCCACAGGACGTTCATATTGATCATAAACTAACATAATACAGATATTCCACAGAATGTGCCCTAGCCGTGCAGCAGGCCTGCTGCATTTACCCACATACTACCAACAAAGTCCCCCGCAGGGGCGTCTGCGCAAGCAGGCGTTTGGTGAGTTGCGCCACCACGTACCTGAGCACACGGGGGTTGGACCCTCCCACGCGTAGCCGTGCGTGGCTTTGCCGTGTCTGGGGAAAGGGGGATCCTGGAGGTTGAGCCGATGCCGGGTGTTTGGACCTTTAAGGCCCCCCGGCAGAGGCAACACACCTCTTCGGCCTCTGCTTCACATAGACGGCACCTCCAGACTGACCCACCTGGAGGAAATCGGCAGTCGCCTTTTCCTGTCCCCCTCTTCAATCTTTTGTCTTTCTCTCTCACTTTTCCATCTGTCCTGTCTTCTAGTCACTTCTTCTCACTTCCGAATTTCTGGGCGGCAAGGGTTAACCTGGTGTAGCTATCCAACCTTGGGTATTTTATATTAGGTTATAGCGGCGATGCATGGCTGGCGTCTGCAAGCATTCCATCCTTGTAGCGTCCCCTTGTTGGGCTCGGTGGTGGGTGGCTACCATCGCCGCCGAATTTAGCAATTTCATATGGCAAATCCTTTTCCCCCACTTCCTGATCGCTCCCTGAAAAGGGGGCGCACCGATGAAAGTTTTAATTTCTTTTTGAAACCACAGCAGTCTTTCCCGAAGTATCACGTCATACACAGCCAGCATGAAACTAGGACAGTCCGAATGATCTCGCCATTTGTTGTAGCCAAATGTCTCAAGGAAGCAATCGGCCCAGGCTATAAAGTAACGAAGATGGGAAGCGGCGATCTTCTTCTAGAAGTTCGCGACAAAGCACAGTACGACAAGCTTTCGAAACTTGTGGCGTTTGGAGACATCCCCGTGTCTGTGGGCCCCCACAGGTCAATGAACACAGTGCGCGGTGTCGTCTCGGAGGACGATCTCCTTGAACTAAGTGAAAGCGAACTACTTGAAGGATGGCAAGACCAGAACGTAGTCAAGGTGCAGAGGATAACATTAAGGCGAGATGACAAGCAAATACCTACCAAGCACATTATCATTACTTTCGGAACTAGCAATCTACCAGAATCAATTGAAACCGGCTACTGCAAGCTTCGTGTCAGGCCATACATCCCAAATCCGCGTCGATGCTTCAAGTGTCAGCGTTTTGGGCATGGGTCGCAAAACTGCCGAGGGCGCGCTACTTGTGCTAAGTGTGGTTCAAATGAACACGCTTCTGACATCTGCACTTCAGCAACCCGCTGTGCCAACTGTGAAGGAGATCACCCCGCCTACTCGCGATCGTGCCCCTCGTGGAAAAAAGAGAAACAAATTATAGAACTGAAAGTCAAACTGAACCTATCTTTCCCAGAGGCACGTAGGCGTTTCTATCTCCATAACCAGTCCAGTCCTTCATATTCCGATGTGGCGCGCCGGGGGGCAGCGCCACATCTTTCGGCGGCTGCCCAAGTCACACGGAGTGTGACGGCGGTCACGCCATCAGCCCCCCCGGCTGGAGCAGCCAGCGCTGTTCCGCCCCCTGCCAAGGAGGGCCAGCAGACCCGCGGGCCTGCTGGACCCAGGGCCACTGCCCGTGCAGTTCGGCCTGAAACCCCCGCGAACATCCCCGCTGAGCGGGCACTGTCCACCGCCTCAGACGAGGTGATGGACACAAGCAGACCACCGGCGTCTCAGACGCCCAAAGAACGGTGCAGCTCCCTGGAGCGCACCGGGAAGAAAGGAAAACCACGCATCACGGGGCCTGGAAAGGTCTCGTGAACTAACTTCTTTCTTTCTGTACACACATCACCAACTTCTTTTCCATTATGGATACCCAAGTATTACAATGGAACGTGAGAGGACTTCTACGTAACCTTGACGATGTTAAAGAACTCCTCCGCAAATTCAGTCCAAAGGTGATGTGTGTACAAGAAACACACCTAAAATTAACACAGACGAACTTTTTAAAGCAATATGTCACTTTCCGCAAAGACCGCGACGACGCTGTCGCCTCGTCAGGGGGTGTGGCCGTAATGGTCGATAAGGGCGTTGCATGTCAGCAATTAAGCCTCCGAACGTCCCTTGAGGCAGTTGCTGTCCGAGCAGTGTTGTTTGGTAAACTAGTCACAATTAGCTCCATCTACATTCCCCCTTCCCATCAGCTTTCCAGAACAGAATTTCAGAGCTTCATCGATGAACTTCCTCCGCCATACATAGTCGCTGGTGACCTTAACGCTCATAGCCCCCTGTGGGGCGACTCTCGTTGCGATGCGCGAGGGCGCCTTATAGAAAATTTTCTGTTTTCTTCAGGTGAATGTGTATTGAACAAGAAAGAACCTACGTACTACAGTATTACACATAACACATACTCGTCCATAGACTTAAGCATAGTGTCGAGCACTCTAATGCCATACCTGGAGTGGTCCGTCCTCAAGAACCCCTATGGAAGCGACCACTTCCCAATTATGTTGAACTCAACGAAACGAGATGGATGCTTGTCACCACCTCCTCGATGGAATATGGACTCGGCGAACTGGGAACTGTTCCGAGAGCTAACACACTTAGGCCGTGATGACATTGTTGCTCTTAACGTGGACGACGCCGTAGCATATCTAACTGGTTTTATTATTGACGCTGCTACAAAATGTATTAAACAAACTAGTGGACTGGCTCAGAAGCGCCGCATTCCTTGGTGGAACGAAGAATGTCGTAAAGCCCGCAAAAATCAAAACAAAGCTTGGGGATTGCTTCGCGATTCTCCTACTGCCGAAAATCTTATTAATTTCAAACAGGTTAAATCGCAAGGCAGAAGGACACGTCGACGTGCCAAGAGAGAGAGTTGGGAGAGGTACATTTCTGGAATAAATTCCTACACAGACGAGGCAAAAGTATGGAACAGGGTGAATAAATTAAAGGGCCGTGAGACGAACCCGCTGCCCTTAGTGAGTACCCAAGGAGATGGCCTGGAGAATCAGGCAAACTGTCTGGGCGAACACTTTGAATATGTCTCCAGTGCATCTCATTATACACAAACATTCCTGAGGTTCAAAGAACGCGCAGAGCGACAGCCCCTCGATCGGAAATGTGCCCGAAATGAACATTACAACTGCCCGTTCAGTTTAGCTGAACTTAAAGCTTCTCTTGCTTGTTGCAACGGTTCGGCACCAGGTGCTGACCGTATCATGTATGAAATGATCAAGCACCTACACCCTGAAACACAAAAGACACTTCTCTCTCTTTTTAATGTCATGTGGGCTGCTGGTTCCATTCCATCTTCTTGGAAAGAGGCTATAGTAATCCCCATACTTAAACAGGGCAAGGACCCGTCCTTACCTAGTAGCTACAGACCCATTGCTTTGACAAGCTGTCTGTGCAAGCTCTTCGAAAAGATGATTAACCGGCGCCTAATCTGTGTCCTAGAAAGCAACGGAATACTAGATCCTTACCAATGTGGCTTCCGGGAAGGTAGGTCGACTACAGACCACCTTGTCCGCATCGAGGCAATCATAAGGGATGCCTTTATACACAAACAGTTTTTTCTCTCCGTATTTCTTGATTTAGAGAAGGCATATGACACCACATGGCGCTTCGGTATTATCCGAGACCTTTCCGCTATGGGTGTCCGCGGCAACATGTTGAGTACTCTGCAAAGCTACCTTTCTAACCGTACCTTTCGTGTAAGGGTGGGCCAGGCCTTGTCTAGGTCTTTCACCCAGGAAACTGGTGTCCCGCAGGGCGGTGTGCTTAGCTGTACACTGTTTATTGTGAAAATGAATTCTCTACGCGCGGCTATTCCACGAACGATGTTCTACTCTGTATATGTAGATGATGTCCAGATTGGTTTTAAATCGTGCAACTTTGCTGTCTGCGAACGACATGTCCAGCATGGCTTAAATAAAGTGGCTAAATGGGCTGATGAAAACGGTTTTAGGTTGAGCCCACAGAAAAGCACATGCGTCCTTTTCACTAATAAGAGAGGAATAGTACCAGACCCTGCTATTGAGCTGTCTGGTACCACATTACCTGTAAGCAAAGAGCACAAGTTTCTAGGCATCATATTGGACTCAAAACTCACATTCGTTCCGCACATCAAATATTTGAAGGCTAAGTGCCTGAAAACAATGAACTTATTGAAGCTGCTGTCGCGTACAACATGGGGCAGTGACAGGAAATGCATTTTGAACTTGTACAGGTGCCTTGTCGGCTCACGACTTGACTACGGGGCGATAGTTTACCAGTCTGCTGCACCCAGCGCCTTAAAAATGTTGGACCCTGTTCACCATTTAGGAATCCGCCTCGCGACTGGGGCCTTCAGGACAAGCCCCGTACAAAGCCTTTATGTGGAAGCGAACGTGTGGTCGCTCCACCTTCAGAGGACTTATGCCAGCTTTACATATTTCCTTAAAATAAATTCAAACCGTACACATCCTACCTATTTTACCATAAACGATACCACATCTGCCACACTATTTAATAATCGACCAACAGCGAAGCAGCCCTTCTCGCTACGCGTGAGAAAGCTCAGTGAAGAAATGGGTGCTGCACTACTTGAACATTGCCTAATGCCTCCAGCGAAGCTGCTACCGCCTTGGCAGTGGCAGCTGGTTGAATGTGACACATCGTTTATTGAAGTCACAAAACACGCGCCAGATGCACACATTCAAATGCACTTTTTAGAACTAAAGTCAAAATACTCTTGCCCTGAATTTTACACAGACGCATCAAAGTCACATGCTGGCGTTTCCTATGCGGCAGTCGGTCCGTCCTTCTTGGAATCCGATGTACTTTATCCCCACACAAGCATCTTTACGGCAGAGGCCTATGCAGTACTATCGGCGGTGAAACACATTGATAGATTGAAACTCCAAAAGGCTGTAATATTTACCGACTCTTTAAGCGTTGTTAAAGCGTTAATGATGCCGCAAAAACATAAACACCCTGTAATTATGAACCTCTACTCACTGATCTGCTCTGTTTATGCATCTAAACAACAAATCATAATATGCTGGGTGCCTGGGCATAGAGACATCGAGGGTAATGTTCTTGCCGATCAAATGGCCACATCAATAACATCGCACGCTATTAATCCTACCGCTGCTGTCCCTGTAACAGATTTGAAACCTTTCTTGCGGAAGAAACTGCGAAGCTACTGGCAACGTTTGTGGGATGCGCAAACAAATAATAAGCTTCACTTGATTAAGCCACAGTTAGGTTTCTGGCCCTCTGCATCAAAAACACGGCGAACTGATGTCCTATTCTGTCGCCTCAGAATAGGACACACATATGGTACCCACAATTTTCTATTGAGTGGTAATGATCCTCCAACCTGTGGTAGATGTGGCGAGAGGCTCACCGTTCTTCACGTCCTCCTGGAATGTAGGGAAGCCGAGAGAGAGAGGAAGAAACATTTTCCTCTGGCATACCGCTGTTCTATCCCTCTTCATCCTGCTATGTTTCTTGGCAAAGAACCGCTTTTCACTACCAAAGCAGTCCTCGCTTTTTTGAATGATGTTGTCTTGCATGTTATCAGCCCAAGAAATACGTAATGCATCCTCTCTCAAGAGGATGCCACTGTGATAATAGTTCAGTTTAGCCTCTGACATATCTTAGTATATCATCAATCTTTCACAATGCATCCCTCGTATCCATAGCACACTTCATTAGTCATTGCCATATTCTTAGTACCTATAGATTTTACGCATTTTACAGCGACTATTTTAGGCCTCTTTACAGCCATGCCACATCTGTTTTATCCACACCTTCTAATTCACCATTCATGTACCACTGACACGTCATTATCATCGCCTTGGCGCTCTTTGGCCGCATCTGGCCCTTGCGCCAAAAAACTCCAACAATCAATCAATCATCAAACCAACAAAGTAAGCTACGTATAGCTTGCATGTCCTGACTGATAGTTTATACTAGATGTTTTGATTTAATGCATTTTTGTGAAGTTCTATTTAATATATTAGTTTACCGTAGCAGGGAATTTTATGCACAGTGCTTAGCTGCGCTCTGCAAGTAATTCCTTGCTACGGTAAACCATTACATTATATAGAACTGGATAAAAATGCATTAAATCAAAACATATAGTACAGACTATAATCAGTCAGGACATGCAAGCTAGACATAGCTTATTTTGTTAATAGTATGCGATTAAATGCAGCAGGCCTGCAACAGCAACAAAGCTACAGAACTAAGTTCTGCAGTCTGCTGAATCATTTGACAATATCTTTAAAAGAACAACATTTATTTCAATAAAACGGCTGCAGGAAAATAACAAGATCAACTTTCAAATGTACTCGGCAGTTTTCAGTAAATCACATCAATGCAAACAAATAGGACTCAGTAATTTGAACACGCCGTGGTTTTTCAGCGGCTATGGTGTTAGGCTGCAGAGCACAAGGTCGTGGGATCGAATCCCGGCCACGGCGGCCGCATTTCGATGGGGGCGAAATGCGACAACACCCACGTACTGATTTAGCTGCACGTTGAAGAACCCCAGGTGGTCCAAATTTCCGGAGTGGGGAATTTCCATGTCGTGCCTAATCAGATCGGCGTGCTATGGCGTGCCTAATCAGATCGTGGTTTGGGCCCATAAAACCCCATAGTTTAATTTTTTTTTTCAGTAATTTGATCATACAAACTCACCCATTAGAGGTTATGACGCAACATGGCCAGTAAAAAGTGCAATTAAAAAGTTTACAAACGCACTTTGGCTAGCAAGAAAACTTAAGAACTCACGGTGAGGCCACTACGGAAGTTATCAGGACTGCTGCGGGCTCACTTCAGTGGTCACAGGCACATCAACAGAAAATGTGCTGAAAAGTTCAGATATGCTAGCCATTAAAGTAGTTGCTAGAGCCTTTCCGCAGACCGTATTTAGTAGTTACACGCACTAACACAAATAATGCTAAAGATGTCACAACTACATTAGGTGTTAACGAAGTTACTACTACAGGTTTTCCCGGTGAAATTAATCCGAACGTTAGCTATTTTAATCCAAGCGCCAGTCAATTTAATCCACGCGCCACACATTTAATGTACGCGCCAACTAATTTAATCTACGCGCCAAGTATTTTAATCCTTACGCCAGTGAATTTAATCCAAAGTGTAGGTCCACTTGCGGGGTGCATAAGAAGTTCAAAATAACGACGAAATGTTATAATTTTGCGCAGACCAAACGTAACTGAAATTGACTTCATACGCTACGAAGCATACTTCAAACCACATGAAAAAGAGTCACGTACCATAACCTAACTTTCTTGAGGCCCTCATGGGTCATTCCCAACCATATTGACATGGATATCAAACGAACAGCAATTGAAGAAGCTATGCGATGGTGCACACGTAACCAACGTCAAACCAGGTGCGAAAAAGGTGTCACGTGACCTCACGTATAATTCGCTGGCCCATGCGTGATTCCCAACCATATTGACATGGATATCAAACGAACGGGCTTCGAAGAAGCTTTGCGATGGTACACACGTAACGAATGTCAAACCAGGTGGGAAAAAGGTGTCACATGACCTCACGTATCATTCGCTGGCCCATGCGTGATTCCCAACCATATTGACATGGATATCAAACGAACGGGCTTCGAAGAAGCTTTGCGATGGTACACACGTAATGAACGTCAAACCAGGTGCGGAAAAGGTGTCACGTGACCTCACTTATCTTTCGCTCGCCCATGCGTGATTCCCAAGCATATTGACATGGATATCAAACGAACGGGCTTCGAAGAAGCTTTGCGATGGTACACACGTAATGAACGTCAAACCAGGTGCGGAAAAGGTGTCACGTGACCTCACTTATCTTTCGCTGGCCCATGCGTGATTCCCAACCATATTGACATGGATATCAAACGAACGGGCTTCGAAGAAGCTTTGCGATGGTACACAAGTAATGAACGTCAAACCAGGTGGGAAAAAGGTGTCACGTGACCTCACGCATAATTCGCTGGTCCATGCGTGATTCCCAACCATATTGACATGGATATCAAACGAACGGGCTTCGAAGAAGCTTTGCGATGGTACACACGAAACGAACGTCAAACCAGGTGGGAAAAAGTGTCACGTGACCTCACGTATCTTTGGCTGGCCCATGCGTGATTCCCAACCATATTGACATGGATATCCAACGAACAGGCTTCGAAGAAGCTTTGCGATGGTACACACGTAACGAATGTCAAACCAGGTGGGAAAAAGGTGTCACATGACCTCAGGTATAATTCGCTGGTCCATGCGTGATTTCCAACCATATTGACATGGATATTAAACGAACGGGCTTCGAAGAAGCTTTGCGATGGTACACACGTAACGACTGTCAAACCAGGTGGGTAAAAGGTGTCACGTGACCTCACGTATAATTCGCTGGTCCATGCGTGATTCCAAACCATATTGACATGGATATCCAACGAACTGGCTTCGAAGAAGCTTTGCGATGGTACACACGTCCCATACTTCAAACAACGTGAAAGAGAGTTACGTGACATCACGTATTATTCGTTACGCTCTCATGGGTCATTCCCAACCATACTGACATGGATATCAAACGAACAGGCTTCGAGGAAGCTCTGCGTTTGCACCCACACAAAGCACGTCAGACCACAAATAAAGCAGTACCACCAGACCTCAAAACTTTCAACAGCCATTGGGAGATTCAGGAACATACAACATATAAACAAACGGGAATCGAACAGACACTCTTACTGTTGCCACGTTAAATGACGGAAACCGAGAAGAAAAGCGCGTGACGCGACTTCACGTAACTCGGCATCGAATTTGACTGACTGCTGAACCGATTGACATGGATATCACGGCAAAAGGAATTTACCTTGAGAGCAGGTGGTAGTCATAGAACTTAATTGGTAAAGCTTGGCATAATTATTTTTTTTGTTTCGTCGCCCACGCACAGAAAGACTGAAATATGTGCCAATTCTGGTTTCGTTAGTTGCTCTTAACACATTAACGCTGCTATTCGAATTGTTGTAAAGTTCTCGTTACTCGGAATGCTGTGCTGATTTGCGCGTAATTAGGGCGCACTGACTGAACTGGAAGAGATGGTTATATTTATTTTTTTAACAGCGAAGCTTTTTAAGCCAGCCGTAATTTGTCGTGCGTAGCCGTGGTAGCCATGACAAACCAAAGAAGGACTCCTCGCCAGCTCCCTGCTTTTCCGACCCCCGCCTCTCTTCTCTCCGCGGCGCGCTGAACCAGGAAAAAAAATTACTCCAGCTCCCGCTAAAGGAAACCATGTGTGGATGCGAAGCTGTGGGGAGATGGTTAGCTTGAGCGGGAGATGGTTTCCCGTCCCATGTCAAGGTATATGTACTCGCCACAGAGTCAACGAGAGTTCTGCCGCGGTCGTGGCGGCTCTAAATTTTATCTCCCCGGTGACGTCAAGCTGTGGCTGTGACGGTGACGCCAAGCTGTGGCTGGTCGAAACCTGCCGAGCCGACGCCAGAGGTGCCTGCTGCATTCACGGACACCGTGAGCGTTCGGCGCGAACTCGGGGACACGGAGAAACGCGGGCGGCGTCGGCAGCAGCTCTGCGCGTTGCCTCGTTGGTGCTGCTGCAATTTTTTTCTCGCCATTCGTTGCGCAATCCGGAGAGGAGAGGAGCATCGGGGAGGAGAGGAGGAATGCCGAGAGGAGAGGAGATGAGAAGGAGAGGAGGGGGAGGAGGATGCGCATGCGGAGTAGGAGTGTGGACGCACGGCGGTTGAATGGATGGAGGGAGGTATGGAGGGAGGGAGTGACATAGCCCCGAGCATAAGATGCTTCGCATCTAAAAAAGGCGAAAGCTTGCACTAGGCCGCGCAAAGCTCAAGACACAGCGAAGCTGGTCGATTGATATCGAACGGCTAGCCTCCAAGGCGTTCGGCGGCTGCAAGCAGCAGCGTTCGTGGCACTGTGCCAATCTTCGTTAGCCTGCCTGTGTTTGTGGCATACCAGGAACGCTGTCGCTCGTAGGCGTCGACGCGTCCAGCGCTAGTCACGCGAAATGTCGCCAACGCGTTCGGCGTCGGCAAGCGACAGTGCTGTTCGCACTGTACAAAGCTTGGTTAGCCTGCCTGCATTTAGGGTATGCCAGGAGCGCTGTCGCTCGTCGGCGCCTACGCGTCCTATGCTAGTCACGCGAAATGTCGCGAAGGGAAGGTACCTCCGAAAATGATCGCTCGAGAATACCTTCCTACATGCGTAGTTAAGTTAAACCAAGTTGAGACCTAGCAGCACGAAGTTCTTACCTATCAGTAGCAGCCAGTAAGCTTCGCTGTGCCTAAGCTTTGCGCGACCGAGTGGAAACTTGCCTCAGCTTTTTCTGTAGCCGAGTCAGGATCTTTCTATTGCTCAGTACATGCTGCATAAATGTGTTCTTCCTAGCATCAAAGAAGCCCCGAATACACGCAAAATTTCGGCAGTGACTGGCCGCTCGAGGCACTTTGAGTGTATTCGCGAGCTTCTTACACGCTGTGAAAACATTTTTATGTAGCACGTATGGAGCAACAAAAAGCACTATTTGCAGTTTTTCATGTTGCTCTGTAATTTTATCATTGAAACTTTTCAACTAATTTTTATGTTTCACAAGTTGAATAATTAATACTAATTATGTAATTAGGCAGAATGCAAAAATAATATGAGTATCTCCAAGCGACGGCAAGCCAGATTACCTTGGCTCTCTCCACCTACGTATCATTTGCATAGTTTTAAATCTTGGGGCATGGTAGTTGGGACACCCTGTATCGTATACTTCCTTTCCGGCAGAACGGACTGTACGGTGCTCAGCAACTTAAACGCCATAATCGCGCCGCATGGCGGTTGGCGCTTTTTGCGCCATCAGTCAACAACGGGGTATCAAATTCGTCGCAAAGGCTCTGGCTATGATCGCTAACAACAATGTTTCTGCTCGGTGGACCGAGGGCTCATAGATGGTGCAAAAATAGTTCGCAGCGATGCCCTCGGAGCGTTAATTACCTTTCAATCGGCGAGCACTGTACCTTCATCGTTACCTCTGCGTGCAAGGACACCTTTGCTTACCCGCCGGGATAGCTCAGTCAGCTAAGGCGTTGCGCTGCTGAGCACGAGGTAGCGGGATCGAATCCTGGCCGCGGCGGCCGCATTTCAATGGAGGCGAAATGCAAAAACGCCCGTGTGCTTGCATTGTAGCACACGTTAAAGAACCCCAGGTGGTCAAAATTAATCCGGAGCCCTCCACTACGGCGTGCCTCATAATCAGAACTGGTTTGGCACGTAAAGCCTGAGAAAGAAAAAGACACCTTTGCTTGTGATTTTTGACTCGCAGCGGTGCACACAATAAATATGGGTTTGCGCTGCTGAGCTCGAAGTCGCGGGTTTGACCGCGCTCTCGGCGACCGTATTTCGAAGGGGCGAAATTTGACAACGCTCGTATACTTAGATTGAAGTCCACTGTGAAAAACGCCAGGTAGTCAAAATCATTTCATTATCGCCCACTACGGCATGTCTAATAAATATATCATGGTGCTGCACGAAAAACCCCATATTTAAGCTAACTCTTTATTCTCTTTAATCTGCCGGGAAGCCATGTGCCCAGTTAGCGCATCGCTCACTACTCTACTATTTCAGTTATACTGGGAACGGCTGTAACTGAAAATGAAACATAGCAAAATGTATTGCTGTTTATTGTAAAGGGTTTAAGAAATACGGTAATTGAATACAGAAAATTTGTTTATAACCAGAGCAGCACTCACTGAGGCAATCTTTGTCATCGATTAAAGATGGCCTTCACATGTCGCAAGAGTTTCAGTGCGGCATCCCAAAAGGAAAGGTTGTGCTCGTCGTATGAAGCACAGTCCGCACTTTGTACTCGCTGCATGGAGTGTACGGCTGCCTCGATGAGCATGGCCCGTCGGTGGTCTTTCTTTGTCATGTCCGATGGAGTAGTGAGCAATTCTTGGTGGCGCTCGCTCAGAAAAGCTTTAACATGCCACTTGAACTTTGAAAACATCTCTTCAATAGGATTAAAGAAGGGGCTGTAGGGTGGCAGATTCTTCACAGAGTGTGTCATGCTTGCGAGGGGGTGGCATTTTTCAGCGCGATGGTGGGCCGGTGAGTTGTCAAAAATGAATACGGCGTGGCTGGTGGGGTCATTTTGTTGAACTTGCTTCGAGGC
This sequence comes from Dermacentor silvarum, assembly GCF_013339745.2. Lineage (NCBI taxonomy): Eukaryota > Metazoa > Arthropoda > Arachnida > Ixodida > Ixodidae > Dermacentor > Dermacentor silvarum. Next base: position 451,012,084 of record NC_051154.1, on the reverse strand, counting down.
TTCAGCAAGAATTCATTGAATACTAGCCAATGAACTTTATCTACTGCCTTCCAGAGAAGTAATTAATCCATCTGCAGACATACACGCTATAATGTTTATTTTGCACCCTTCGTGCTAGGCACCATTCGAACAGCTGGTGTTCCGCGGTTTGCCCTGGCGAAGCTTCTGGCACACCAGACATTGAAATTTGTCTCATCGACATAAATTTGGGTGAGATTTGAAGTTTGATTTTGGAGCCATTGCGCATAGTCTCTGCGGTCACACGCTTCACGTGGCTCCGGTTACGATCAGCTGGTCTGGGAGTGGCACAAGCTTCAGGGTGTAGCAGTGATCATCGAGCAGTCGGTAATATATAGACGTGCTCACTTGAAGTCCTTGGTACATTTCAGATAGTGTTGTCAGTATTTGATTGAGCGTAAATGCCGGATTTTCATCCACTATATCACAAACAGTGCTAGCGATGTCTGGCCCAAACCTTCTTGCAGATCCTCCGCGCTTTCTTGTGTGATCCCTATCTGTAGCTGCAATGGAGCGCACAGTAGCTGCAATGGAGCGCACAATAGCCTATCTGTAGCTGCAATGGAGCTGCAATGGGCAATCCCACTACGGCATGTCTAATAACTATATCATGGTGATGCACGAAAACCCCATATTTAACCTAACTCTTTATTCTCTTTTAATCTGCCTGGAAAGCCTTGTGCCCAGTTAGCGCTTGCTCACGACTCTACTAATTCAGTTATACTGGGACGGCTGTAACTGAATAAAACAGGAAAATGTATTGCTGTTTATTGTAAAACGGTTTAAAGAAATACGTTAATTGAATTATGGAAATTTGTTTATAACCAGAGCAGCACCCACTGAGGCAATCTTTCTCATCGATTAAAGATGGCCTTCCGTGTCGCAACAGTTCAGTGCGGCATCCAAAAAGGAAAAGGTGTGCTCGTCGGTATGAAGTACAGTCCGCAATTTACAGTCCGTCAGCGCCCACTGCTTCAAGTTTCCTCCTTTCTAAACGTGTCAACAATTCTCTCTCTGTCTACCTCGAGAGACTGACCTGTACTTCACTTTCTCTTCGCCTTGTTCTTTCCGGGGTCGGCCACGCCGTCGAGAGTTTGCCCCATCCATCGCTACCGAGCAGAGGTTCGGGACGTTGTTCATGAGCCGGTATTCACGGCAAGAGCATTGACAGCACGTGCCGATGAAAAGCACTGCAGCACTTTGCTGAGAAACCGTCACTGCGGCCGAGAATATTGTTTTTCATAAGCCGCAACGGCCGTCTGCTGAACCATTTCCTATACAATATTTTTCCTAAACCTTCGCGCTGGCACTAACTTTTTTCTTACAAGAAATAATAAAAAACTTTTCATCACCAACTACGACACCGTCGTCCTTGA
>NC_051154.1:450980735-451010590 GCF_013339745.2 Dermacentor silvarum | reverse complement strand
TAACCACGCAGTGGTAGAAAGGTGGGCTCCGTACTACGTATGTGCGTCCTGACAGCGCCTGGGCTCTAACTCCCATTTAGGTGTAGAAGATTGAGGGCCTGCCCCCTTCGCACTCTCTGTAAGAACAGTTCGGTCAAGTTTTTTACCCACGTTTCCTGTCTGATACTTCACCCCCGCTGAGCTACATTATAGGGACCGCACCCCTCCCCTCACAACTCTACAGAAAGAATCTTTACTGGCGCAGCTCGGCAGAGACTCGCATCGATCACGTCTGAGCGGAAGATCATCATGCCACCATCAGGCCACCAGACGCCCCCAGAACCTGGGATTATTTCAGCCGAGGAAAATCCCCACGTGTGCAGCACATCGAGGTCTCTTGCGGCAAACGACGGCCGTGGCACCCCAGCAGCAGTTTCTACCGGTCGCAGCAGGCATCGACGGCGGCACTGGTGAGCGGATTTCTTGTGCTTCGTTGAGGTGGCTGTAGCTCAAGTGCTAGAGTTGGTGTATTGTAAAATAGGAACGAATGGCGAGCCTCCTAACAGAGAGACAGAGGAATCGTATAGGCGAAAATTTTGAGCAAAGTGCCGGAATGTCAGACCGCAGAAGTGGCAATTCGGCGCCTAGAGCTCCAGTTTGAGGCTGCCATGCAGCTTCAACTGCCTTATGCGCTCTAATGGCGGAAACGAATTGCCCTGCGGCGCGCTGAGTTGGAGATAGCGATGGCAGGCGGACCCCTTCGAGATGAGACGCGGGGGATCGACTGCGCTCAGGCCTAGACCCTATCATCCATGGCTCGAAGTCCTCAAGGGACTCAAGCTTCCGTGCGATGCGGACGTTCCACTGCGGTTTGATGAGGTGGAGAGAGTGTTCACTGCGTACGACGTACCGCCGGAAAGTCGCATTCATTTGTAATGCCAGCGCCTATGGACGCGGTCAGGTACTTGCTTCGCGGACTCGGCGAGGACGCGTGCGGCGATTACGACGCGGTAAGGCGGCCGTCCTCAATGAACTCAAGCTTACTCCTTCCGAGTATCTTGATGATCGAGACGGCCGCAAAACGAAAAGATGAAACATGGGCGCAATTTGTTTCACTTGTCGGGACATACTTCGAATATAATTTGCACTCGAGAGAGGGGAATACAAAAGACGAGGTCATACAGCTGGTCGTCGCCGACCGTATGAATGCTAGCTTGAGTTCGGAAGGTCTGGAATACGTAGGTCTACGTTAAGGCGAATCCTGGCTGAGGCCGGCGCAGATCTCGCGCGTGTTACAGCTTTCGAGCAGGCGAAAGGCAAAGGCCGTGCAACACGCAACAAATGGCCCAGCACAGCAGGAGAGGGTCCCCCCGCGACATCCCGATGAAATATCCGGGATGCACGAAGGCATCCCGGATATTTGTCTCGATGCGGACAGGTGTCTGTTGTGGATCTACCTCCCTGAAGCCGCGCTGTAAGGTATCTAGTATTTTGTTACTTTCAAGAAAATGGATGAGGCTCCGGTTAATCATTTTCTCAAAGAGTTTGCACAGGCAACTTGTTAGGGCTATAGGCCTAAACTGCTGGCCGAAGAGGGGGTCCTCCGCCCTCTTTGAGAATGGGAATTATATTGCCTCTTTCCAGGCAGCCGGATGTACCCACCCACAGATATGGATTAAATATCGAGAGAAGTGTTTTTGTAGGCTTCAGGTGTAAGTGTTTGATCATGTCATAAGCTATTTTGTCTCTTCCTGCCACTATCTTTACAGCACTCAGTGACGCCTGAAATTCCGCCATGCTGAATGGACGGTGTTAAGGTTCATTCTTTGTTATTTCCTATCCAGGGCAATCGCTTTGCTTGCCGCTGGTACCGTAAAAATGTATCTGTGTAATGGGCCGAACTAGAAATGTACTCGAGTGGGCACCTAGAAAATCAGCCTGGTCTTCAAGAGTGTTTCCCTGGTTGTTTACTAATGGCAGAGGATTAGTTTGCCGGCGTTTAATTTGTTAACTCGGTTCCAGGCTTTCTTTCCGTCTGTGTAAGAGTTTATGGCTGATATGTATTTTTGCCAGCTTTCCCTTTTAACCCGGCGGCGCGTTCTTCGACCCTCACTCTTTACTTTCTTAAAGTTTATGAGATTTTCTGTTGTTGGAGAGTCACGAAGGCGTCCCCAAGCCTTATTTTGCTTTCTTCGTGCGTCCCTACAGTCACCGTTCCGCCAAGGAACACATCATTTCAAATGCTTTCCTTTGTGTTTCTGGGATGTATATGGACGCTATATCACAATAAATGCTGTGAAATATGCGACTGCGTCGTCTATGTTAAGATTACGGATGTCATCCCATGTTAGGTCTGTGAGCTCTCTGTATTGCTTCCAGTCGGCAGAATCAATCTTCCCTGGGAACATCAGGACAGTTTTCTTCACTTTTTGTTAATGTTAAAATGATGGGGAAGGGGTCACTCCCATAAGGTTTTGGATAACATTCCACTCCAGATAGGCATGATTGTATTTGATGCGATGCTTAAATCTATAGATGAGTATGTTTTGTGTGCAACGCTGTAGAATATGGGCTCTTTTTTTATTTAACAAGGCGCCAGATGAGAAAAGAAAGTTTTCATTAGCGCCCTCGCGCGTCACAACGAGAGTCGCCCACGGCTGCTATGGGCATTTATGTCTCCAACAATGATATATGGTTTGGGAAGTTCAGTGATAAGCTTAGAAACTCTGATCTCGAGCGTTCGTAATTGGGAGGGATGTATAGGGAAAGTATAGTGACCAACTTCTGAAAGAGCACCGCTTGGACTGCAACTGCCTCAAGAGGGTTCGGAGAAGTAACTGCTGACAAGCAACATCTTTGCTCACTATGATTGCGACGCAGCCCGCAGAGGCGAGTGCGTCATCTCGATCTTTTCGGAAATGGCGTATTTCGTGAGGAAGTTACCTTGAGTTTGTTTCAGTGTGTCTCCTGAACACACAGCACCTTTGGATTGCATTTGCGTAGAAGTTCTTTAACGTCATCGAGGTTGTGCATAAGACGTCTCACGTTCCACTGTAATTTTGTGAATCCATATTGTTCGTGTTCTTGTGCTGTGTGTCAAGAGGAGTTCTAGTGGCTTACTTTCAGGGTGCGTAATTCCAGGCCCCGTAATCCGTGTTTTGTCTTCTTGGAAGCGGTCGCGAGATTCGCGCCGCTCACGAGGCGCGGGAGCGCCGCTGGCTTGTAGTTGGTCCATCGACATCCTGGGAGCCGCTGGACTTCCGCTCATTCGAGCGGGGTGTTTTCAGGTAGGCCTTGCCTCAGAAAGCAGGGCCTTGGAGGCCACAACGCAGAGGTCGATGGGCCCTCCTGAAGAGATGGCGCAGCAGCGCTGGCTGCTGTCGCCTGGGGGGCTTGTGGCACAGCCGCGGCCACACTCTTTCTGGGCCGGGCCGATGCCGGAGTCTGCTGCGGCGTTGCCCCCTTACGCGCCGCACCAGCATACCCTGCGATATGTAGGAAGGAACTGCGCTTTCGCGGTTCCTGAAAGGAAATGTTTTCTTTTTCCCTCTTCCAGGAAGGACATGAGCAGGAGTATGCAGGGTGGTCCCCGTCGCAGTTTGCGCAGTGTAGTGTTTCAGTACAATTGTCGGCAGGATGATCGTGCGACGCACACTTTGCACGTGTGGGTACGGCCCCGGCAGCTTTGAGAGCCGTGACCAAATCGCTGGCACTTAAAGCAGCGGCGCGGGTTTGGAATGTAGGCCTAAGTTTGATTTTCAGATAGCCTGTTTCAATATATTCTGGCAATGTACTTGTACAAAACGTAAAAATTAAGTGTTTAGTGGGGATCTCTTTGTCATCCCACCTGATCTTAACTCTTTAGACATTTGTCACATGCTGTTCCTTCCAGCCCTCAAGGAGCTCGGTTTCACTCAAGTCAAGGAAATCTTGTGCCGATATAACTCCGCGTGAACTGTTGAGAGATCGGTGGGGGTTCATCGAGACAGGGGTATTGCCAATTTCAGCAAGTCCGGACAGTTTCTCGAACTGATTCTTGTCAATTAGTTCTAGCAAGAGATTGCCACTGGCCATTTTTGTGACCTTATAGCCGGGACCTAGTTTCTCAGAACGGCATTTCGCAACAACAAATGGTGATAGTGTTCTTGCAGTTTTATCAGTGTTTGACAACTTAGCACGTGGTACTTCGGGTATATTTCTTTGGTCTGGACAAAAAGCTTCAGCGAGTCATCGGTGCGCCCTCTCTTGGAAAGAGGGCGATCGGGGAGTCGGGGGAACGACGAAAAAGTCACATAAGTTGCTATAATTTCGGTAGCTATGCCAGCCGCCCACCACGGAGCCCAACAAGGGGACGCTACGAAACCCGAAGGCAACGAAGACGCCAGCTGTACATAGCCACTATAACCTAATATAATAGACCCAGGCTGGATAAACTACACCAGGTGAACCCTTGCTGCCTGAAAAATTGGAAGTAAAAGGAAGTGAAGAGAAGACAGGAGAGATGGAAAGTGAGAGAGAAAGACGAAGGTTGGAGGGAGAGAGGGACAGGAAAAGGCAAGTACCGATTTCCCCCGGGTGGGTCAGTTCGGGGGTGCCGTCTACGTGAAGACGAGGCCAAATAGGTGTGTTGCCTCCGCCGGGGGCCATAAAGGTCCAAACACCCGGCTTCGGCTCAACATCCAGGATCCCCTTTTCCCCGGACATGGCTAAGCCGCGCAAGGTTAGACGCGGGAGGGTCGAACCCCCATGTGCTCGGGTCCGTGGTGTCGTAGCCGATATTCTAGTTGACATTAAATGGAAAAAGTGGAGCTGGGCAGGCCATGTGATGCGTAGGATGGATAACCGGTAGACCATTAGAGTTATATAATGGATACCAAGAGAAGGGAAGCGCAGTCGAGGACGGAAGAAAACTAGGTGGAGTGTTGAAGTAAGGAAATTTGCAGGCGCAAGTTTGAATCAGCTTACGCAAGACACGGGTAATTGGAGGTCAGTGGGAGAGGCTTTCGTCCTGCAGTGGCCATAAAAATAGGCTCATGATGATGATCTCTCTGTTGAGCCTGATTATTCCATAAAAAGTCATTGTTAGGTTCTACATACAATGAAATTATGAACATCAAACAAGTAAAATTTTATTGGACAGGCATTTGTGCATGTGAATTAGTTATTTCAATAATTTCTGATGGTGTGCAATTTTATTGTTTAAACGTATTTCTAATGGACAGTGATTACATTTATACTTTTATTTTTCAGCAGCCTCAAGCTTGTTGTGTTAAAGTGTACACCTGATATGTACACCAAAGAAATGTTAGTTCATTAGATTTATCAAATAAAGCAAATGTTTTCGCTCATAATCCGCTCTTCCTGCAGTGCATGTGCTTGACTGCCGTATGCAGTTCAGGCATTGATGTGACTAGAACCTTATTTCCTTGGACTTTTGAAGTAAAGCTTTCTTTGCCTGCTTTCCCTGGTTTCACGTGGCTTCCTGCAGGCTGCTGTTGGGTTAGTCGCTATCTCGGTGGGTATATTTGCCAATATAGCGCTTGTATGCGGCACACACAGCGTTTGCCATTATACAAACGCTATGTGTGCCCAATGAAAGTAGCAGCAAATGAGCTGATATAACCCTTGTAAACTGACAAAGTATGCACACATCTGTGCATATATGACATGATTTAAGAGTGCAAAAAGCAGACACAAAAGGAAAGGGTAGACATGGGATGAGCTCTAGTGTCAGCAATTTATTCCACAACGTCGTCATGAAATATACATATGATATGCACATGCGCGGAGGTGTAAATAGAAACAAAAAATAAAGAATTTGACTATTTTATATACGCCTCGAGGACTAATATTTTTGCGTACCTAGAAACAGAAGGCCCCCTAACACAGTCCTCCCTCCTCTTTTTATGTGAAATACTTCCAGTAACACGCAGGCTTGCTCATTGCAGCTTTTGCCAAATTCTTTATAGTGAAATTCTTTATTTTTTCTGTTTACATTACCACAACTGCACAATGCAATTATCCTGCAGACAATTTTCATGTTTATTAGATACTCCTGAAACTGTTAGAGCTGACTGCAATGCAATAGACGACTTAAAGCTTCCAGATTAAGTGATCATTTAAATGGGGCCATGAAACACTTTGTGAACATAGTAAAAAATGTTGCTGATCTGTCGTAAAGGCTGTTGGCAACATGTGAGCCAAGTATCGCTGCTTTGCATGCAGTCAGAAATTCAAAATCTTGTACCAAAACAGCAAAAAATGGATTGCTCTCGCTTTCGCAATGTTGTCATGCAGCGTCATCGAAAGCAGCTGGACCCTCCCCAACACAATTGGCTGATTTCATGATTGAAAGAACAATCTCAGTAATACATAATTGCTAATATTGAATTAAATAAATGAAAAATATACATGTCTGAGATCTCGTAAACACAGAAAGATAATTTCATCTTTGCACTGTCTGTCTACGTGTGACCTAGGAGATAATAGTGCCACGGCCGCTGGATAAAAAAAAAAACCTTTTTTTATCCAGCGGCCGTGATAGTGCCATGCTGCATAGCGTAGACTATGGCGGCCGCCATGAGGTGCCACGGTGAGCCCTTTCGCTGCTGAGACACTCAACTTTTGGGCAGGGCTTTGCCCTCTTGGCTTCTCTGTGTAGATTCCCGCTTCATAGCAAAGATGAAAAGAGAGATAAAGCCATGTATCGGTGCGATAAATCCACTAATACTTGAAGGATTCGAAGCGTCCTTTAATAGTGAGGCTATTTTATTAGTTAGCAAAGTGTTTCAGGGCTCCTTTAAGATGAACAGCAACACTGCCAGATGTACATTATACTTTTCTTCTTTTTAAAATTACTAATGATTACACATTTTAGAAATATGGTTAAAATGTGTGAGGTAATGATAGCACAGGTGATTCTCCATATCTGCTGCTGCATAATAGCCCTAAGATTGTATTCAATGTGTATACATCCACTGTATGAGTAACCATCTCATTATGGTAGCTTATCTCACGCAGCAAATATGTGAATTACAGACAGGTCTGCAATGAACACTTGCATGTATACCATATATGATTATGTTGCAGTTAATTCAGTATCTGAATATTATTTTTTAATTACATTGAGAGAGGTCACTTTCGACATGAAACTTTCTTTCCTCTTGTTTTGATAGCACAAGTTCGTCAAAGGGCTCAATCACTTGAAATCTTTCTATGCAGCTAAGCATGCTCTATAAGCACTATCAAGCTAGTTGGTCTTGCATGCTAATTAAGAAAACTGTGCAAAAAAAGGATGACAAAAACTACCTCAATGTTTATCTCTTATCTGTATTGGTTTTCTAATTTAACCTCTTAACGCTATTGAAGTACAACAGGCAAGACCTGTTTTCGAGTGTAAAATGTTTATTAACCCCAGATACCGCAAATTTAATGAAGACATATGGATGATGAATCAGCATCATCCACTGAAGATATAACACACAGAAGGTACGATGCCCCATGCTCAGAAAATATTGTGTAGCACATCTACGTATACAAGTGCACAGGGTGAAGCGATTGCATTCTCGTGCATGCTATATAATGAAAATCGCCAGAAAAAAGACCATTGCATCTCTATCTCTCTCATGGGCAATTTTCTGTGTCAATGCACGAAAACCTAATAGCAACCAACACTGCAGTTCAACTGTGATTGTATATGTCACATACTTCAAAATTCGTCACGAACCCTTGCTGACACCAGAACTGAAATCTGGGCGAACAGGTCCCAATTCATACTGTTTGTTGTGCACAAAATACACGGATGATAGTGGTGTCGTCCTTTCCTTCCCCATATCGTCCGTGTGTTTTGTGCACAACCTACAGTATATATGACCCTAGCCTTTCCCGAATTACTAGACTTCTGCGTGCTTGAAGGGGCACGAAATGCATGACTGAAATTTGTTCATCGGCAAAAGGCTCTCTCATTTTGCTAAGTCTCTTGGTTACCAAACAATAGCGAGGGAATGTCTACGCATGCTACATCGATCGCCAATGCTGACGTGCACCACGTCATTTTCGAGCAATTGATCGTGCGCAGCGTTTCGACGTGGCATTCAAGCCCAAACAGGCATCCGGCTTTATCAGAAGAGGCAGTCACAACTAAAATTAGCCACAATCTACGACACATGGTGCAACACACGAATTCTCTCTGTCGGCACCATTCTGTCGGCGGCGCAGTGTCACCACGACTTTTCGATACCGCCAATCCATAGCAGGCGACCTGTGGTGCCTTTCGTGGATGCAGCGCAGTTCCTTCGAAGCTTGACTATTTCTTCGTAAGGAAAACGTTATTCGCACTCGCTGATAGTACACAACGCTACAGTAATCACAACACGACCACAAGGAACCACAACAATTTATTCATCGACATAAAGTTACCCTATTTTGCAAATTCATTTGGAAATGTCTATGCAATCAAGATCGATCGTCAACGCCGGCGGGCAGCAATCCTGCGTTTTCGAGCTCATGAGCAGTGTCTCGACGTGGTGTCGAAGGCTAAACAGGCATCCGGCTTTATCGGAAGACGCAGTCACAACTGAAACTAGCAACAATCTACGACACACGTTGCAACACAAGAATTATCTCCGTCGGCACCATGCAGTCGGCGGCACAGTGTCACCACGACTCTTCGAAACCGCCAATCTATAGCAGGCGACATGTGGAGCAGTTTTGTGGATGCAGTGCAGTTCCTTTGAAGCTTCACTATTATCTACGTAAGGGAAACGTTATTCGCACTCACTGATACTACACAGTACACACCACAAGGCCACAATTAACCACAGCGATCAAAAGACCGTCTCGTGCGATCCCATCCCCTGCTGCGTTCACGCATGTGTAGGCGCCGACAGTAATTTCCGATTTTAAAACGCGGCATTACATAAAATACTCTATATATCTAGACATAGTATAGTTAACAACAGAACAATAATATTAGCATTTCATGTCTTGTATTAAACTGCTTTCTTTTTGGTGACGTCATTGCGTGGCAGCAGCGCACTCCACTTGGATTTCGCTTTTTCCACGCGCGTTCACCCAGCGCTTGCAAAAAAAAATGGTGATACATCATCGAGGCGAGGCTAGAGAGGCTAGAAGGTTAGGCTAGTGTCATGAGCAGACGCCGCTGCCAGCCGCCATCGTGAAACCTGTTTCTATGACGGCGTAGGTGGCGCTCCGTGCTGTAGGCGAGTCGCAGTAGCCGCAGTCGCAGGCCTAAACGAGTGGAAGCGTGCATGCCGCTTAGTTAGGTGGTGAGTGAACGTATACCTTTCTCCTATGTTTCTGCTTCGCTCACTTCACTCCTGCTTCCCTGAGATACTTATTTTCAACGATTCAACAGTGTCGTGAATGTGATGTTTGCATCTTCCGGAAAATGCCTGCGAAGAAAGGCAGGACGTGTTTCGTGCCGCTGTGTAAAGGTGGATACAAGTCGTCTGCTGAAAAGGTTTCGCTGTTCCGTACTCCGACGGATGCTCGTCGTCAAGAAGAATGGGCGAGGAACATAAAACGAGAGGACAAAGTGCTGGACGAGACAAGTGTTGTGTGTTCCCGTCATTTTGATGATCGTTACATTCAAAGAACTTTCAAGCACGTCATTAATGGGCAGCTTGTTGAGATCGACCGTGACCGACCAGCGCTTAGTGAGGACGCCGTCCCCACGCTATTCCCCGACGCTCCCTCCTACATTTCCAAGTGTGTCCCGAAAAAGAGAAAAGAAAGGAATCTCGCACACAGCTACGCCCCAGCACCGAAACGCAGAGCTGGAAACAAAAACGTGGAAGACGGCGACCCTCAGGTACCCGGGAATGAAAGCGGCCCGGAGGCAAGATCGCATACGTTCAGTGACATTGCACTCCCTTCTGCGCTCTGCAACAGAGTTGTGCTGACAAATGACCCAGCAACGTTATGCTTTGGGTGGCACAGCAGCACTGGGTTAGACAACGTGCATGTCACTAAGCATCTTAAGCTCACGCCTTGCACAAAGGATGCTCGGGCTGAGCGGACGAGTGCGTACCGTTGCTCTGTGTTTTGCCGCAGCGTAAAGGTGGAAGAAGTGTAGGTTACGACAGTTGACGACGCTGTGGCGGCATTGACAAAGGCTGATAGCATGATACCTTGCCCAGGCTTTGAAATCCAACCAGTCCACCCAAAGCAGTGCGTTCAGTATGGTGGCAAGAACTTCGCAAAAAACTGCCTGGGCACCTCAACTGATGGTAAGCCATGTTTGCAGTGCAGGTACACCAAGAAGCTGGCACTAAATAGGTCATATCGGCTTAAGAAAAAACCTGGAATATCATGCAAACAGCGAAGTGCTAGGAAATCTCTTCAATTGCTGCGGGCCAGAAGAAAGCTGGCAAACGCTCAGAAAAGTGTTGCAGAGCTTCGAGTGACCAATGAATCCATTGCAAGCTCTGTCTTAGAGACAAAGATCAGCGGGCTTCCACCAAAACAGCGCCTTGCTGTGAAAACTTGCTTTGAAGCAGCCCGCAGGAAGTCAAGCCGTGGCATGCTGTATGACAAGCTGTGGATCTTGGAATGCATACTTATGCGTATGCAAAGCCCAAAGCTATATGAGCATGTCAGGCGGCACGAGATAATGGCACTGCCTAGCAAGTCTTGCCTGGATAAGCATATGCCGAGGTTCAAAGGTGCATTTGGCTTCAATACTACTGTGCTTGCAGCTCTGCGGGAGAAGACTCTGAACATGGACAAGTTTAGTCTTCACGGTGGACTTGTGTTTGGCGAAATCAAGCTTTCAGAAAATATCAGTGTGAAACCCTCCGGCGAGCTCACTGGCTTTGTGGACCTTGGTCCATTTACGGAGGATAGCACGAGCACAGCAACAAGTGACCATGGATTCGTCGTCATGTTCCAGCCATTTCAAGGTGGGTGATTCAAACCTAAAGGGTGCACTGTTCAAGCACTGCATATTTTTTCACTAACTATTTTCTATGTTGCTCACCATACAATGCTTCATCTTAGCAGGAAAGTGGACACAAATACTTAGTGTATTTGCTGCCCGCGGAAATGTTAAGGCACCTGTGCTATCAAAAATTTTGCTGGAAGCCACTATCTTAGCTGAAAAGGCAGGACTCTTTGTCGAATTTTGGACCAGTGATGGTGCTTCGTGGAATCGCTCCCTCTGGAAGCTATTTGGCATCAAAGGTAGGCATTTCACTTAATAACAGCGTTTTATTCACTAACTTTCTTTAGCTATTAACAAGTTCCTAACCTCTGGCATTATTACCACACATTGCTTCTGTTATTCAAACTGTATTTTCATCATTTCCTCATTCCAGCCTCATCCCAGGAAATCAAGTGCAAGGTTGACGTGCAAGGTGATCTTGTGGACAAATCAAGAAGCCTTCATTTTGTTTCGGATTTTCCGCACATCATAAAATGCATACGTAATGCATTTGTTTCTAAGGGAGTTCAGATACCAAGTGGTAATGCACACGTTGGTATTATCAAAGAAGCGTGGAAATATGACAAGGACTCACTTACATTGAAAGTTATGCCACATTTAACTTTAGCTCATTTGCAGCCAAATGCATTTGACAAAATGCGTGTGCATTTAGCCTTTCAGCTATTCAGTGAAGAGGTTTTGAAAGGACTCTTTTTTTACAAGGACAAGTTGAGCAAAATCTTCCGTACTGCAGAAGCAACAGAGCAGTTTGTGAAAATGATAGAACATTTGATTTTTGTGATGACGTCTAGAGTACCATCCAAAGGGCTTCGAACGAAGTCGAAAAGCGCCGGCGCCTTAGAAGAATTTTTAACCTTTTTAGATGAATGGGAACAATATGCCGCTCAGCATGGGGGTGGGTTTCTTAGTGCAGGGACTGCCCTCGGACTTCGTGTGACACTGGCAAGTACACTGTCACTACTGAAATATGTAACATCCTCACTAAATTACAAATATCTGCTCAGAGCCAATTTGAGCCAGGACAAATTGGAGAACATATTTGGCATTGTGAGGCAATCATTTGGCTGCAATGATCACCCCTCCCCTGAGCAGTTCTTGGTTATAGTGAATAATCTTGCATTTTATAACTTGGCAAAGACACCAAGAAATGGAAACTCGCCAGCTGAGACCATAAGTTCGTTTCTGCAGCCATCTGATGTGGGCAAAGAAAAGGCTGCACAAATAGCAAGCCTCATTGATCAGCTCTTAGATGAGGGTAACCTTACACACGCATCAGCCATGCTGGAAGAACACAGCAGCATACTTGACCACAAAGGCTGTGTCGAAAAGAAAAGTGACAGCAGGCTCATTTTCTATGTCTTTGGCTATGTTGTCAGGAAGCAACTTAAAAGATTCCCGTGCCCTGCATGTGCATCTACTATGGCTATTTTGCCTCTACAGGCTGATGCAAATGAGAACGCCTCGCTGACCAGGAACTTCGACCATGGGGGCTTGTTGTACCCTTCAAAACGCCTTGAAGCTTTAATAATAAAGCTGGAGAATGCATTTACCGTGTTCTTTAGCAGAAATGAGCTGCACGCTGGAAGCATGGTCTCTTTTCTGCATTTCCTACAAGGGCATGAACTCCAAGAAGTTGGCTGCAGTGAACACGGGCGTGCAGTCACGAGAGATGTGATTAAGTTTTATGCCTTGACGAGGCTGCACTTTTTAACGAAGGCCATTAATAAGGACAAATCTTCACATCGCGAGAAGCAGAAGCTGCTCAAAATGAGGCGGTGCCAGTAATCACCTATAGCTGCAGCAGTGTGAATTCATGTCAATAAACATTTCACTCGTGTGTTTTGTTCCCTTAGTCATGCGATTTCATTACTGTGTCTTCGCGACCTAATTACCATTCATGGCGATGCCTTCCAAAGCTGATGCCGCATTTTCGGAGACACTTTCGCTCACTCGAGTTGTATTTTGTGTGTGTGTGCGTGCTGCGTGCGTGTGAGTTATCTTCAAGCAGAGTAATAAAAAATGAATACAGCGTTTATTAGCACAAAGTTGGCCCTATACTGTAAGTAGGAAGAGCTAAAAACTGACTGGTAGCTCCGGAATCGGCGTTCGCTTAATGCAGTAGCTTCGAAGATGCTCGACCGAGAATACCGCTGGTGAACGATGCCACTAACAGCGCAGAACATGTTTATCCTTGTATTGTGCTTTGTGCACTAGCCCAACGACGATCGCAGGCGTTATGGCAAAATGTGTTGCACGAGAAACGCATTGCAGACATTGCTCAAGTGGACTGAAGCGCGCGCGACACCCGTGATGATGATGATTTTTTGGCATCCCCTTTGAAACGGGACGGCGACAAATAGTCACCTAGCCTGCTTGATTTAATCAGGTATACTATACATGTTCCTTATGTAGCCTTTTTGTATACCTCTCATTATTATTTTTCTTTTTCAAAAATTTACCTTGTGCCGCTGCCTATGATTTTAAGAGATCAGGTCTTATCCATCCTTTCCCTGCTTTTTTTCCACCAGTACTCCAATCGTCTCTTGCTGATCTCTACGGCTGATCTGTTTATGTTTCCTTCCTCTTTGAAAACAAGCGCTTCTGGGAGTTGCACGTTACCTACGGTTCTCGCTGGGTAGATCCCGTCGCATTCCATCAGGATGTGCTGAGTGGTTTCTGGATCTTTACTGCAGCATGCACATGTCTCATCTAGTTCCGAATATTTGTTCCGATATGTTTTCGTCCTTAGGCAACCGGCTCGAGCCTCAAATAGCAAGGCACTGCCCTTTGTGTTATCGTACAGATTTTCCCTTCGAATTTCTTTCTTCTCATTCTTGTAAATCTCCATTGTCCTTTTTGTTTCCATTCTTTGCATCCAATTCACGGTCTCTATTTCTCTCACTTTCTTTCTGATGACTCCTGGTTGTCTATTTGCAGTTTCGATTATCCTGTACTTGGTTGCCAACTTCCTTGACCTCTTCCTCCATTCTGTGTCTACGCTTTTCATGTAGAGATACTTGTGCACTTTAGCCGCCCATTTATTTTCATCCATGTTCCTTCAAAACTAATTTTGCTCTGTGCTTCTCTGACTTCAAAAGAGGCCCAACCCATGTCAACCTGCACTGCCTCATTTGTGGTATTACCGTGGGCTCCCAAAGCCAACCGGCCTACTGATCTTTGGTTAACTTCCAAAGCCGCCAATATATCTGATTTTAAGCATATAATGGCATTTGCGAATGTTAGCGCTGGCACCATTACTCCTTTCCAGATTCCACGCACCACCTCATACTTATTGAGGCCCCACAGTGCTCTGTATTTCATTATTGCTGCATTCCGCTTCCACTTTATTTTCACATTATTTTGGTGGTTGTTTGAGTAATTCTTTCCTTCGTTTATGTGCACGCCGAGGTACTTATATTGCTTCACTATGGGTAGTACTTGCTGTTGAATTGACACCACGAAGTTACTCGTGTGTTCATTAAAGATCATAATTCCTGATTTCTTTGTGCTAAACTTAAGGCCTAGATTTGTCGCTGCATTCCCACAGATATTCGCAAGTATCTGTAAATCTTTTTTATTGTCCGCTAGTAGCACAATGTCGTCTGCGTACATCAGTCCGGGGACCTTCTGTTGCACCATTTGTCCATTACGCATGTAGGATAAATCAAAACCTAATTCGCTGTTTTCCAGTCGTCTTTCTCTACCCTTGACGTAAAGCGTGAACAACAATGGTGACAGAGGGCATCCTTGCTTCAATCCTCGGTGAATTTCCACCATTTCGTTTCCTTTTCTACCTTCCCATACCACTTGTACTTGGTTGTCTCTATATATCTCCCTCAGCAGCTCCACGAAATCGTCATCTATGCCTTCGTATTGAAGAATATCCCACAATTCCCTATCTACGTTGTCATAAGCTCCTTTAATATCTAGAAATGCTATCCATAAAGGTCTTTTCTGAGCTACTGAAATCTCTATGCACTGAGTTAGTACAAACCTATTGTCTTCTAAGCGTCTGCCTGGCCTGAACCCATTCTGTAGTTCCCCCAATAAATCGTTTTTCTCCACCCACTTCGACAGTTCTAATTTTATGGCTTGCATTGCCATTCTATATATCACCGACGTTACTGTAACTGGCCTGTACGAGCTCGTCTTATCCTTATCTCCTTTGCCTTTGTAGATGAGATTCATCTTGCTTTCACGCCATCCAACGGGAATTTTCTTTGTTCTAATCACTTGCTCTATGGCATTAGTCAGCAGTGCCTTGCTTTTTGGACCGAGGTTTTTTATTAGCTGTATTGGGATTTCATCGGGTCCTGCTGCCGTGTTGTTAGGGACATTTTCTGCTGCCTTTTTCCAATAAAAGCTTTCTATGCTAAATTTTGATCTCTCTGGCCTCTCTGCTGTTGCTGGATCTGTTGTCTGAACTGTGCTTTTTCTCGTGCCGAAGTTATCCCTAATAACGTCTGTGATGTACCGCCAGCCATCTGCAGCGCCATCTGTGGACCGTCATTGTAAATAATTTCCTCAGCGCCGGCGCGTTCACAACACTAGTCAAACCTTCTAGCCTCTCTAGCGAGGCCCAGCCCCTGCACGGATTTGTTGTGAAAACAGTCACACCCAGGCACAGAGCGTGTTCCTAGTTCTTAGGGGCGTAAAACCAAATACCTAGACTGATAGCGTGTGGCTTAGCGCCTCGGCACTCGGCGAAAGAAAGTACCTAGAAACATGGTGCGCACGAGCGGCGCATGGCGGCGCCAGCAGCAGAGCGCTGGGCTTGGGCGCCAATAGAAACACGCCTCTGGATCGTCCTGTCGCTGCTGTCACCTCACTTCGGCTTCAC
Organism: Dermacentor silvarum; assembly: GCF_013339745.2. Classification (NCBI taxonomy): domain Eukaryota; kingdom Metazoa; phylum Arthropoda; class Arachnida; order Ixodida; family Ixodidae; genus Dermacentor; species Dermacentor silvarum. Next base: position 450,994,808 of record NC_051154.1, on the reverse strand, counting down.
GGGCGCGCAGTTCGGCGTCCTCACTCCACCTCTGACGCTTCGCTTCGGCCCGCTTCTGCCGCTTGGCCTCTGCCTCCCTCGCTCGATACTCGGGATCCTCAGGCCGGCCGCTTCTGTCACATCGCTCCACCTTTCTCGCACAATATTCCGAATCCTAGGCCTGTTTCTGGCGCATAACCTCTGCACGCCTAGCCTTTCTGTCCGCCTTCTCGGCTTCAAACTTACGAGTACGTTTGATCTATCCATGCTGCCGGAGTCTTTTGATGACAGTTCATAATGGTTTGACATGGATAGACAAGGAGCTAATCAGAGATAACGGCTTAGTATGATCCGAATGTCATGGATGGATGGATGGATGGATGCTATGAGCGTCCCCTTTGAAACGGGGTGGTGGGTTGCGCCACCAAGCTCTTTTTTATTATTTTGCCTAATGTCCTACCTTTATTTTTGAGAAACACACAAATACAAAGAATTCCAGGCATCAACCTTTTGAACCATTACTGGGAACTGCTTCTGTACGTCTCCGTTGTTTGTGGTCTCCCTATTTTTCTGCCCCCTAACCTCCAACCGCCTCTTAATAATTTCTACAGCTGACATGTTTACTTTGCCCGTGCTATCTCTGAGCCCAAGGACTTCGAGGAGGTCAGAGGAGCCTAGACTTGCAGCTCGGTAGATTTCTTCCATTCCAATAAAACATGTTCCACCGTTTCTGTAGCTTTACCACAGCAAGCACACGCGGCTTCGTCCTTGGTGTACTTCGCTTTATAACTGCGCGTTATCCTGATCTTGCTTCGAAAAGTAAGGAGCTTCCCTTTGAGTTTTCATAAGCTGTTTCTTTCCTGATTTCCTTTGAGGTGGTTAGTCATAGCGGGTTTCTTTTCCATTGCCGCCACCCATAACCTTATCTCAGCCTCTTTCACTTCGCCTTTACCGTTCTCTGTTGCCGTGTTGCTGGCCATACCGGTCACATATTTGCTGGTAAGCTTCCTAGTTCTTTTCCTCCACTGTGAGTCAATGTTTTGCCTGTACAAATACCTGAACACTCTTGCACCCCATCTACTTTGTTAAATTTTCCTCAGTCGTTCTTCAAAATCAATTTTACTCTGAGCCTCCCTTGCTTCAAAATTTGTCCAGCCCATATCACCCTGCACAGCTTCATTAATAGTCTTCCCGTGGGCGCCCAACGCGAGGCGTCCCACTGACCTTTGATTGCTATCGAGTCCTGATTGTACCCCTGACTTCAAGCAAACAACTGCATTTCCAAATGTAAGCCCTGGAACCATTACACCTTTCCACATACCCCGGAGAACCTCGTGCCTATTGTATCCCCATAGTGCTCTGTGTTTCATTATGGCCGCATTTCTCTGTCCTTTTGCTGTTGTTTTCTCCTGTGTCTCCAGATATCTATCGCCTTCGTTTATCCATATACCAAGGTATTTGTATTCTCTTACCCGAGGTATTTCCTGGCCCTGAATCAACACTGTCTGTTCACTGTTTTCATTGAATACCATAACACCTGATTTATTAACGCTAAATTTTAATCCTAACTTCTCACATTCTTCTCCACAGATATCAGCCAGACGTTGCGTATCACTTTGCTTGTTAACAAGCAACACAATATCGTCCGCATAAAATAAACCTGGCAGCTGCTGCTCAACTATTTTGCCAGCTTGTTTGTATGAGAGGTTAAACCCGATATTGATGCCTTCTAGCAGTCTTTCCATCCCTACCACGTACATCATAAACAGCAGCGGGGATAAAGGGCAACCCTGTCTCAGTCCCTTATTGATATCAACTTTATAATCGCTCGTCATCCCTTCCCATTCAACGCAAACAGTATTTTCTCGGTAAATCTCTCTCAACAGGTGAATACAGTCGTTGCCCATACCTTCCCCTTCTAGAATATTCCACAAAATGCTGCGATCTACGTTGTCATACGCTCCGGTAATGTCTAGAAAAGTCACATATAGCAGTCTCCTTTCTTTTCTGGATATTTCAATACACTGAGTAAGGACAAATAAGTTATCCAGCCACCTACCGATTCTGAAACCATTCTGAAGTTCTCCCAATATGCCATTATTCTCTGCCCATGCTTGCAGCTTCAATTTAATCACCTGCATTTCTAACCTCTATATTACCGATGTAATGGTCAGCGGTGGATAAGAGTGAATTTTATCTTTTTCCCCTTACCTTTTTAAATTAATTTTATCCTACTTTGTCTCTGTCTGTCTGGTATTCGCCTATGTTGTAAGCATTTTGCTACTGCTTTCAACAGAGCTTTCTTACTTTTTGGTCCTAGCTCATTAATCAGTCTAACGGGAACCTCGTCTAAACATGCGGCTGTGCGTTTAGTAATTTTCTCTTCAGCTTTCTTCCAGTTGAAATTACTCAGCACCAACTCCTTTTCCGTCCGGTTTTCGTTCATTCTCTCTTTTTCCTCAGAAACCACCTCGCCATTGCCTTGAAATCATTCGGCTGTTATTTTTCGAGCATACTTTAATGCTGCGTTCCCTTCCAGTTTATTTCAATCTTCGTCAAGGATATGTTGCTGTACTGTTCCCAACTTCCTGACGAATACGTTAATGTGGTTCCAAAATATTCTAGGTGCGACCTTTTTTTCGCAGGTATTTCTGACAACAATCGTTCACTTTCACCTTTAATCTTTGCTTGAACTAATATTTGAACCATGTTTTTTTCCCACGGTATAATTCCCATTTTCTGTCTATTTCATCCTGCGGCAACTGTAAATTTTCTGCCTGTCTGTGTTCCCCTGATGCTTTCTGTCGTTCGTCGATCGCCTCCCATATCTTCCTGTTCCTACAGCTTTTCGACTTCCTTTTTCCTTTCCAACAAACATGTTGTTTCTCTTTCCTGATTTCTTTCGTCATTACACTTACAAGCTCACCATATTCCCACTCCTTGCTTGGCCATTTGTAGAGTTCTTTCTCGACTATTGTGGCTATATTTGCTATTTGTTCATCTTTCAAATTTGGACTGGTCTTTCTTCATTCCTTGCTCTCTTTCCCAACTACATATCCCATTTTCAAAATGATGCGTTTATGGTCACTCCCTACGCTGCTATCCCCTTCCTCGTCAATGACCATTTCTTTCGACTTATCATAAATTCCTTGTGTCATCAGACAGTAATCGATGGTCGATTGTCTATTTCCGCCTTCCCATGTGAACTGGGCATCACATTTTGGCCCCGTGTTCACGATAACGAGGGCATGTTGCTCACAGAGATCTAGCATTATTCTCCCGTTGTTGTCGGTATAACCATCTAGATCCTGTATGTTGGCATTCGTGTCACCCAACAGAATAATTTTGCCCTCCATCCCAAAACTCTTAATATCCGCACTTAGGCATTTCACTAACTCATGATTCTTTTCTTTGCAATTTTTCCCTGTCCATAAATACCAAACTCCCTGCCAAGTTTTTTTTCCCACTGACTGTGCCTGATAGCCAAAGATGCTCTTGACACTTTGAATATACTCTTTCCCACTTGGCCCCCTGATGTATGAGCATTTCAACTCCCCCTCCCTTTCTTTCTGATTTGGTTCGGTTGCACCCTTCCCAAACGTAATTCTCAATCATTGGTTTCTCTTCTAAGTGTCTAAGGTGCGTTTCTGTAAACGCGTACACACCCATTTGTTCTCTATTTAACTGCTCCTCAATCTCTAACCACTTTTCTTTTCTTCGACCGCCCTGCACGTTTATATAACCTATTGCACAGCAAGCTCTTTTCCCGCAGGGGCGTCTGCGTAAGCAGGCGTTTGGTGTGTTGCGACACCACGGACCCGAGCACATGGGGGTTGGACCCTCCCGCGCTTAACCGTGCGCGGCTTAGCCGTGTCCGGGGAAAAGGGGATCCTGGAGGTTGAGCCGAAGCCGGGAGTTTGGACCTTTATGGCCCCCTGGCGGAGGCAACACACCTCTTTGGCCTCGGCTTCACGTAGACGGCACCCCCGGACTGACCCACCCGGGGGAAATCGGTAGTTGCCTTTTCCTGTCTCTCTCTCCCTCCAACCTTCGTCTTTCTTACTTTCACTCTTTCCTGTCCTCTCTTTATTTTCCTTTCACTTCCGACTTCGCGGGCAGCAAGGGTTAACCTTGTGCATTATATCCTACCTTGGGTATATGTATTTGGTTATAGTGGTGGCGTACAGTTGGCGTTTGCAGGACCTGTCCCTTACAGACTCTGCAGCGTCCCCTTGTTGGGCTCCATGGTGGGTGGCTGGCGCCACCGCCGAAACTCATCCCACATATATGGATAGCTCCTTTCCTGCACTTGCTGATCGCCGCCCGAAACGGGGGCGCACCGAAGAAATATTCCAATTTTTTGGCCGACAAATTGAGAACTTTCCACGATACCACGTGGTACATAGTGAGAAAACTGACAAGTCCGTGAGAGTGATCTCACCCTTTATTGTTGCAAAGACTCTGACAGAGACTATAGGACCAGGTTACAAGGCGACGAAGTTGGCCAGCGGTGATCTCCTTCTGGAACTCCGCGATAAGAAACAACATGATAAACTACAGAATCTAGTGTCGTTTGGAAATTTTCCTGTGACTGTGACCCCGCACCGCACCATGAACACCTCCCGCGGTGTTATTTCTGATGACGACATGTTGGAGCTCACTGAAGATGAACTTCTAGAAGGATTTAAGGAACAAAATGTTTTGGCTGTAAAACGAATCAAGATGAGGCGCGATGGTAAGGAGATTCAGACAAAACACATAATTCTTACGTTTGGTTCAAGTGTTCTACCCGAGACCATTGAGGCCGGATACGTCAAACTACGTGTCAGGCCATACGTGCCAAACCCGCTCCGATGCTTCAAGTGCCAAAGATTCGGCCACAGCTCTCAGAACTGCCGAGGCCGACTGACATGTGCTAAATGTAGTGCCACTGAGCATCTCTCTGAATCATGCGAAAAATCTCTCCACTGTGTGAACTGTGATGGGGAGCACGCCGCATACTCGCGGTCGTGCCCATCCTGGAAAAAAGAAAAGGAAATAGTGACAATTAAGGTAAAAGAAAACATAACTTTCAAGGAGGCACGCAGGCGGGTATTGCACCTGCCAAAAACCAGCTTTGCCGAAGTGGCGCGTCAGGGGGCAGCGCCACAGCGGCTTCCGGCGGCTGTCCGGCTAACACACAGTGAGCTGCCAGCGACGCCATCCGCCCCCTCGGCGGCTGCAGCTAGCGCTGCTCCGCAACCCCAGCAGAAGGGGCCATCAACCTCCGGGCTAGTGGCCTCCAAGGCCTTGTCCCTCGAGAAGAGGCCTTCACCGCGAACAAACCGCTCTCAAGAGCGGGTGTCCAGCGCTCCGCAAGAGCCAATGGACACATCTTCCAGCCAGACGGCGCAGCCAGCGCCAAAGGAGCGGCGAGAATCTCTCGACCGCTCCAAAAAAGAAAAAGCCCGCATCACAGGGCCCGACAAGGGCTCTATAAGTTAAATTAGTCTCTTTTTTAAACACACAGCACAAAAAACACTTCCAACATGAATACACAAATAATACAATGGAACGTGAGAGGACTCCTACACAACCTCGATGACGTCAAGAAATCCTACACAGGTTTAATCCTAAGGTGCTGTGTGTTCAAGAGACACACCTTAAACCTACACAATCAAACTTTCTCCGGCAATACGCCATTTTTCGTAAAGACCGCGATGACACAGTCGTGTCTTCCGGTGGTGTGGCTATTGTAGTCGATAGAGGTATTGCCTGCCGGGAATTAAAACTTCGTACGCCCCTAGAGGCAGTTGCTGTCCGAGGGGTGTTGTTTGACAAGCTAATCACTATTAGTTCCATATACATCCCTCCCAGCTATCCACTTAATAAAACGGAATTTCAAAACTACATAAATGAGCTTCCGGAGCCATACATAGTTCTCGGAGATTTCAATGCACATAACACCTTGTGGGGAGACACGCGTTGTGATGGAAGAGGTCGCCTAATTGAAAACTTCCTTTTTTCCTCGGGAGCATGTTTACTTAATAAGAAAGAGCCAACGTACTACAGCGTGGCGCATAATTCATACTCCTCCATAGATTTGAGTATCGTGTCGAGTACACTAATTCCGTACCTGCAGTGGTCCGTTCTGAAGAACCCCTTTGGGAGCGACCACTTTCCAATTATACTAAGCTTAACAAAACAAGATGGTTGCTCGCCACATGTTCCCCGATGGAAGGTTAACTCTGCTAACTGGCAACTTTTTAAAGAAATAACATATTTAGGCCGGGATGACATTGCGTCTCTTAACATAGACGATGCTGTGGCGTACATAACACGTTTTATCACTGACGCTGCAGAAAGGTGCATACAACAAACTAATGGACTAGCTAATAAGCGTCGCCTGCCTTGGTGGAACGAGGAATGCCAAAAAGCACGTAAAAAGCAAAACAAGGCCTGGGGATTGTTTCGCAACTCTCCAACAGCCGAAAACTTGATTAATTTTAAGCAAGCAAAATCGCAGGGCAGGAGAACGCGCAGACGTGCTAAAAGAGAGAGCTGGGAAAAGTACATCTCCAGCATAAACTCGTATACAGATGAAACGAAAGTCTGGAATAGGGTGAATAAATTAATAGGTCGGGAGTCACATCCCCTACCCTTAGTAAATAGCCAAGGTGATAGCCTGGAAGACCAGGCGGATACTCTAGGCAAACACTTCGAATATGTATCGAGTGAATCGCACTATACACAATCTTTCCTGAAGTTCAAAGAACGCGAAGAGCGGCAGCCCCTTAATCGCAAAGGTTCATCAAATGAGGCTTACAACCGACCATTCAGCTTAGCCGAACTTAAAGCATCTCTCGCTTGTTGCAACAACTCAGCGCCAGGTGGCGACCGTATCATCTACGAAATGATTAGGTACTTACACCCCGAAACACTGACAACACTCCTCTCTCTCTTTAATGCCATGTGGGCGGCTGGATATATTCCTTCCTTGTGGAAAGAAGCCATAGTCATCCCGATTCTTAAACAAGGCAAGGACCCGTCTTTAGCTAGCAGCTACAGGCCAATAGCGCTAACAAGCTGCCTGTGCAAGTTGTATGAAAAAATGATAAACCGGCGCCTAATCTGTTTCCTAGAAAATGACAAAATACTAGACCCCTTCCAGTGTGGCTTCCGAGAAGGTAGGTCAACAATAGACCACCTTGTTCGCATCGAGGCAAACATCAGAGATGCATTTATACACAAACAGTTTTTACTTTCGGTCTTTCTAGATCTAGAGAAAGCGTACGACACGACATGGCGCTTCGGGATTCTGCGAGATCTTTCCGCGATGGGGGTCCGTGGAAATATGTTAAACACAGTCGAAAGCTACTTGTCTAACCGGACGTTTCGCGTAAGAGTGGGCAATGTTTTATCTAGAACATTCACCCAGGAGGCTGGCGTGCCACAAGGGGGTGTGCTTAGTTGCACGCTCTTTATTGTAAAAATGAACTCCCTGTATACAGTTATTCCACGCAGCATGTTTTATTCTGTGTATGTCGATGATGTACAGATAGGTTTCAATCATGCAACATTGCTATCTGCGAACGGCAGGTACAGCTTGGATTAAACAAACTGTCTAAATGGGCTGATGTAAATGGATTTAAAATAAATGCAAAGAAAAGTACGTGCATACTTTTCTCAAACAAAAGAGGCATGTCACCAGTGCCAAATCTCACGATTAATAAAGAGGAACTATCCGTGAGCAGTGAACATAAATTCCTGGGAATAATTCTAGACTCAAAGCTCACCTTTATCCCCACCTTAAATATTTGAAGGCAAGGTGTCTGAAGACGATGAACCTTTTAAAAATTTTGTCGCGCGCAACATGGGGTAGTGACCGAAAATGCCTACTGAACTTGTACAACAGTCTTGTCCGATCACGCCTTGATTACGGGGCTATAATTTATAATTCCGCAACGCCAAGTGCATTAAAAATTCTAGACCCCGTTCACCATCTGGGCATCCGCCTCGCGACCGGTGCTTTCCGAACAAGTCCGATCCACAGCCTCTACGTAGAGTCGAATCAGTGGTCACTTCATCTGCAGCGTTTCATACAATAGTTTTACATATTTTCTTAGAGTACACGCGAACATTGAACATCCCTCTTATTCAACCATAAACGACATGACCACTGCCACACTCTTTCAAAATCGACCGGCATCGAGAAAACCGTTCTCTTTGCGTGTGCGGAATCTTAGTGAGGAAATGGGTGTTCCGTTGCTTGAACACTGTCTTATGGCTCCAGCGAAACTGTTACCGCCGTGGCAGTGGCAGCTCATAGAGTGTGACACATCATTCGTGGAGGTCACTAAGCACGCACCAGAGGCACATATCAAAATGCATTTCCTTGAACTCCAGTCCAAGTACACATGCACAGAGTTTTATACAGATGCTTCTAAGTCACGTGACGGGGTGTCGTATGCAGCCGTCGGCCCATCCTTCTCGGAATCCGGTGTACTCCACCCGGAAGCAAGTATCTTTACGGCTGAGGCCTATGCTCTATTGTCAGCTGTGAGGCATATAAGGAATCTAAACTTCAAAAATCAATCATATTTACAGACTCTCTAAGTGTCGTAAACGCTTTAAAATCACCCTGTAAACAGAAAAATCCTACACTCATTGAGCTCTATTCCGTACTGTGTAGAGCATATGTATCTAACCAGCATATCATTATATGCTGGGTGCCTGGCCATAGAAGCATTGAGGGTAATGTGCTAGCTGACCGAATGGCTACGTCAATAACATCGCACGCTACTAATCCTTCAGCTGCTGTTTCTGCAACAGATTTGAAACATTTCTTCCGTAAGAAATTGCGAAGCCATTGGCAACGTCTGTGGGATGCACAAACAAATAATAAGCTTCACTTGATTAAGCCACAGTTAGGTTTCTGGCCCCCCGTAACGAAAACACGACGAACTGATGTCCTATTCTGTCGTCTCAGAATAGGTCATACATTTGGCACCCATAGTTTTTTGTTAACCGGGGATGAACCACCAACCTGTGGTAGACGTGGTAAGAGGCTAACCGTCCTCCACGTTCTCCTGGAGTGTCGGGATGCCGAAGCAGATAGAAAAAGACATTTCCCTTTAGCTTACCGCTATCATGTCCCTCTGCATCCCAGTATGTTCCTTGGTGAGGAACCACTGTTTAGCACTAAAGCAGTCCTCGCTTTCTTAAATGACGTGGTACTGCATATTGTAAGCCCAACAAATTCATAGCGCATCCTCTCTCCAGAGGATGCCGCTGTGATGGTAGTTTTGTATAAGCACATGCCTCCAGGCCCTTGTGATTCAAGGGCTCTGTTTAGGCAGTAGTGCTTCTTTCCAACTACTACATCTTAAATATTTTAAATATCGTGTCATTCTTTGTCACTGCATTCTTCATTCATAGTACACCTCATTAGTCATTGCCATGATTTTAGTGCATGTATATTTTACGCATTTTACAGCGATTATTTTTAGGCCCCTTTACAGCCACACTTCATCTACTTCTCAGAATTCATCGCTCCACTGCACACTCACAAACACTGGCATGGCGCTCTTTGGCCATAACTGGCCCTTGCGCCATAAAACACCACACATCATCATCATCAGCAAGCTCTTTTCTTTCTCCTTTTTCTCCTGTTACCGGTGCTGTTATAGGTTAGAGAAAAGCTCGTAGTAGTAAGCCAAGCTGCCACTGAACGTAATTATTGCGGTTGACTGCACGAATAATTACTTCTTTTGTTACTCTCAATTCTTGCATGCATCACCCTTTTGCCTGCTACCCGTGCGAATAATCTTGTTTCGTTTTCTCCTTGCCTGGGTGACTTCATTTTGTGCGTTTCTATGCATGCACAGTTCCCACATTACCGTTCCCGAACTCTAGCACTGGAACTAGACTGCGCTGATGCCGTTCGACACATGATTTTTGCATTATCTTGCTGCACCTTGTCATGCCTGGCGGTCCCTCGGGACAAAGGATGCTTCACCGGCAGACATGCAGCTGGGAAGTGCTGTTCACGCTTCGTTTTCTCAAGGCCAAGGAGCTGGCGACTACTTCAGCGTCGGCGAATGAATGAGCAATTAGGTCTCGTGTGCCTCCGGTTGTTCGACCGCCCAGAGCTGATGGGCGAGACGAGTTCTGGGACCCCAGGCTCCAATGAGTCATCAGCCTCGTGCGGCGCTCAAGCGACAACGTCGCTTTTGGGGTGTTTCCGGGAAGCACCAGCGCCCGCCCAGACTACGACAAGGACCCAGTGCCGACAATGACGCTGCGGCTCAGGGGTGCTGCGGCTCAGGGCCGTTGGGCTGAGTGTCAACACCTGAAGTATTTCTTACACCGTGTTCACAAGTTAACACCTGTTGCATGGTGTGCGGAGGCGATCAGGTGACACTGAAGGCGTAGCCCGGCGGGCAACGGTGCCACATTATGGGCGGGATCTTATGGACTGATCGAAGATTGTGATTGGCCTAAAAGAACTACAGTGAACTCCCTCAACGAGTGAAAGGGGGAAATTAGCTGCATTAAAAAGCGGCACTTGTGTTGTGAGGGTCGCTCGGACATGCAACGACTTAACACGTAGTAAGCTCGGATCACCATGGAGACCTTGTTTTAAATACATATGTACACCCCAGTGGCGCACCGACGGGGGGGGGGGGTTCGGGGGTTGTAACCCCCCCCCCTCTGAGGCCGACTTAATCCCCCTCTTTTGTTTCTTTTCTTTCCTTGCGCATTTCAGTACTGCAACTAAGATGTAAGACGCGCAATCGTCTGCACACTCACAAAAAGCAAATTTTTCGACAATTTCCCGTGAAGAAATTGAAATTACTGCTATATAGTGTGAGGTGCCTCCGAGACTCCCACGTCCACTTCGCCAGTCGCCCGACAGATGGCAACACCTGTCTGGCGTTCTCCCCTGCTTTCCCGCCTTTAGCTTGGAGAGCAGAGCTGAGAGAGAGTCTGCCCTGCTGCCATGTAGGACTGTTGTGTTGCGTCGCGCTGGCGCGCGTTAGCCCTTGTATTGTTCTGTATGCCTTGCCAACATTAATAAAGACGTCGACCGGCGTCGACGTTACTGCCTTCATGCCCAGCCTCAAGCATCTCGCCCCAGCCTCGCCCTCACATTTGGCGCAGTCGACAAAGAGTCTCGCCTCGCCGTTCGCTCACGCCGTGCCGCCGCTCCCGCCAAGCCCGCTTAGTAGCCGCCATTGTCTACCTCCCTGCTCACGCCAAGTAAGCGCCATGCCGGGATTGAATTGGGCCGAAGTCGACGCTGCCACCGTCGCATGCCTTCAGCACTGAGTTTCTGCAATCCGAGCTCATTCGCCGCGGAATCGACGCTACCCGGGGTCAAGAGGACGACCTGATTCAACGTTTGACAGCGTGCCTGGAGGAAGCTCGTGCAGCGATTCCGAAAGCACCGAGACCGCCTCAGCGCCAGTCCCCTCGACCAGAGTGCAGTTTCATGCCTCGCTCCTGACTCCGACGGTTTGTCAAGCAATACCAGATGCAACCTCGCAAGTGTATGCGCCCGCCTCGTACGTCCCACCGCCACAGTGGTCCTACCCACGCCGCCGCTCGTTTGCGACGCCACAGCCATGCCAGCGCATGAAGTTTTTTTCGCCGCCACAGGAACCGCAGCCTTTTGTAACACCCAGCTTTGTAACGGCTCCACGTACCCCCAGCCACCATTTGGAACGCCATTTTCGCCAATGTCACCGCAGTACCAGGCCCCTTCCTGGCCACAGCTACAAGTGACAACCATGCCCGACGTATCGTCTACACTGCCATTGTTCGAGAACTGCCACAAGCAAAGTGCGCGTTTGTGGATTCAGGAGATTCAACGAACGCAGCAGCTCACTTCGTGGTCGCCAGAAACAACCCGCCTCATCGCCGCAAGCAAGTTGAGAGGCACTGCGAAAACTGGCACCTGACTCTTGGCGCGCATTTCCCGACTAGGGATACGTGGCGTAAAGCTTTCCTGGACGCATTCGCCGACGAGCTGACTCTACCGCACTGGCAGCAGCAAATTATGTCCCATGTACAGTCCAGCTCTCAGTCACTTCGAGACTATGCCTATGCAAAGCTTCGAGTAATCGAGAAATGTCCAGCGCCACTGACGGAGCCTCAGAAGGTGGAATATCTCCTGCACGGCATTCGTGCGCGGGAACCGCAACAAGCATAGTAGCGCAACGCCCATCATCATAACCAGCTTCATTGATATTATGCACCCAGCTTGACAGGGCAATGCAACATATGCAGATCGCAAGCAACCGGGCTGATCGTCCTGAGCAGACTCTCGCAGTCAAAATAACGGGACTACGCCTTCCAGACAAGTCTCTTCTGCGTCGTTAATGCCTTCAACGACACCTCCAACAGTCAGCAGTTTCAAGAAAAGCCGTGTGCCCCCGTCTCGCCCTGCCAGTCCTCCACATAGCCGTCGCATAGCAGATCTACCGCCTGCTGAACAGGAAGCTCAGTACTCGGCTCTGTCACAGCGTATGGTGTCCCTGCATTTCGCCCAGGACAGTCATTGAGCGAAGCTGTTTGCTTCAAGTGTCATGAAAAGGGCCACCTAGCATCAAAGTGCCCAACAAAGCAAGAGACTGTCACACAGCAGCCAGCCACAGCTTCAACATCACTTCATGCAGCAGCCCCTGCATTGCACACAAGCTCTTTGGGCGACGTCCATGGCTCCCATCTGGAGTGTTCCTTCTTTTACAGCTGACATTGCACTCTTGGGCCCTACGACGCCTTCCCGGACACAGGGTCCAAGATAACTATAGTGACCAAGTCTGCCATCAAGAATCTTCCACTGATGCCCTGGACACGCGAGCCCCTAACGGTTGTTGGTGGATCAAGTGTGCATCCCGAAGGCACGGTCTGCCTGAAAATTACAGTGGGCCCCATAACAGCTCTAGTGGAAGCCGCTGTCATCAGCAATAATGTCTTGCCAGTTATACTGGGTGAAGATTGGTTTCGTGCCAGCAATACAAGACTTGTATTCGAGCCTCCAAATCCAGCTGAAATCCACCATCTGGCCTCTGGTACAGTCATTCATGCACACCAGAAGCTGTATCCACGTGCCTCATGCGCAGTAATTCCTCGGCAGTCTTTCCTAGCACAATGTACTGAAGTGCCATGTTCAGGCGGTCTCCAAGAAGCACCTCTCCCAGGAATGCAGCCCCTTTGGAAGCCTTTGTGCAAAAGCCAGCCAGAACAAGCCACTGTTGCACCAGAAGGTACAGTAGCCATAACGATTCATCCTGATCGTCCTCCCGCTTTTGTGGCAAAGGACTTATCAGAGATGCAGCAAGTAGCTCTATCTACGACCCTTTCAGATCATCTCACATTTGCTCGTGATGAGGTGGACATCAGCCATTTCCAAGGTGTGGAACATTGCATAGACTTAGTGCCCGATGCCGTGCCGTACAGCCGAAGTCCGTGTCGACTTGCCTGTCTTTTTGCATTGCTAGTGCTGTACTTTTTCTTTTTCTTCTCTAGTTGTGTGAGCAGCAACGGCTCATTATTATCTGTCCTCCGCAAGGCCTCCCCAGAAAATCGGCCATCATGGGTAACTAAGTTAGAGGAAGCAGCATTCGCTGTAAGTACCACACTCAATACAAGCACTGGCTTCAGTCCATTTGAGCTACTCTACGGGTACATCCCAAGGCTACCAGCGGAACGCTACCGGCCAGTGAGCAACTCCTCGCTCACAGAGCGTCTTCTGGATGTCCAAGCACATCGTACTGAGGCCATGGCTAACTGCGAAGACGCTCAAGATCGCAGGAAAGCTCATCTATGACAGAATGCATCGTCCGCATACATTCAGTGTTGATTTTGTGTGGGTCCGTCGCCAACAACCTGTGCTTCAAGGGCTTGAGAAACTGTCCCCTCGCTTCAGAGACATCTACCGCCTAGCAGAACGTCTTACGCCTGCCACATTTAGGGCCATCCAGGTTTCAAGTCCATCCACCAGGCACTCTGCTCAGCCAAGAACAGTGCACGTTTGAACCGTCCAGCCTGCAGCAATCAACCAGCAGTGTGTCACGTAGCTCAGAACTGCATCTGCTTTGCCACTGAACG
>NC_051154.1:450931351-450980635 GCF_013339745.2 Dermacentor silvarum | reverse complement strand
CGCCGAGGCGGGCGCGATTTTCGTCACCGCCTCCTGGCGGCGCCGTGTGTTGTGGCCTCTTGCGAGGCACACGCGCGGCGGTTCGTGTGCTGCGGCCTGCCACCCTGACAGACGGCGCCATGTCGGCAAAAAACTAGGCTTCGGCCGGTGCGACAACCCGCCTTCCTCGCGCTTCTCTGAATGATATGTTTTCTTTGACTTTAATCGTTACTATTTCTTTCTCCTTCTTCCAAGATGGACAGGAACGCGAATACGCGGCGTGCTCCCCATCACAATTCACACAGTGTGGCGCGTTCTCACAAGATTCAGATGGATGTTCATCGGCACATTTGGCACAGGTTATTCGGGCTCGGCAGTTCTGAGAACTGTGGCCAAACCTCTGGCATTTGAAGCAGCGGAGGGGATTCGGGATATAGGGCCTGACTCGGATCTTTACATAGCCTGTCTCAATAATCTCGGGAAGTACACTTGAGCGAATGTTAGGATTAGATGCTTGGTTTGAATCTCTTTACCATCACGCCTCATCTTAATTCTTTTCACATTGATGACATTCTGGTCACTCCATCCCTCCAAAAGTTCAGTCTCAGTTAGCTCCATTAGATCATCATCGGAGATGACACCAAGAATGGTGTTCATAGAACGGTGTGGGGTGACACTCACTGGAATGGGCCCGAAAGACACAAGATTGGGTAGCTTTTCGTATTGCAATTTATCACGGAGTTCAAGAAGTAGATCACCGCTTGCCAACTTGGAAACTTTGTAGCCTGGGCCAAAAGCCTCCATCAGTGATTTCGCAACCAGAAAAGGTGAGACGATTCTTGCTGACTTTTCTGCTTTCTCGGAATATATAACATGAAATCTTGGGGAAATTATCAACTTGGCGGCCAAAAAACTTAAAAACTTCTTCGGTGCGCCCTCGTTTATGAGGGCGATCAGGGAGTCGGGGGAATGACGAAAAAGCCATAAAGGTAACGATGATTTCGGCAGCTATGCCAGCCACCCACCACCGAGCCCAACAAGGGGACGCTACGAGACCCGAAGGAGACGCAGACGCCAGCTGTACATAGCCACTATAACCTAATATAATAGACCCAAGGTTGGATAGATTACACCAGGTTAATCCTTGCTGCCTGGAAACTTGGAAGTAAAACGAAGCAAAGAGAAGACAGGAGAGATGGAAAGTGAGAGAGAAAGACAAAGGTTGGAGGGAGAGAGAGACAGGAAAAGGCAACTACCGATTTCCCCCGGGTGGGTCAGTCCGGGGGTGCCGTCTATGTGAAGCAGAGGCCAAAGAGGTGTGTGGCCTCCGCCGGGGGGCCTGAAAGGTCCATACACCCGGCATTAGCTCAACCTCCAGGATCCCCCTTTCCCCAGACACGGCTAAGCCACGCACGGCTACGCGTGGAAGGGTCCAACCCCCGTGTGCTCGGGTCCGTGGTGTCGCAACCCACCAAACGCCTACCTACGCAGACGCCCCTGCGGGGTGTAGAACGAAATTCTTGTGCCAAATTTCACATATTCAGGAACGACCGGATTGGGCATTGAGGTGTCCCACCCGCACCTCAATTACATTTTCGATTAGTTATTTACATGCACATCCTAAGCACGCGATCCCGGGTGCGATCCACAGCCGCTGTGGTCGCGTCTTTTTAAGGACGAAATGCGTAAAACGCTCTGGTACAATGCATTGGGCGCGCTTTAGAGACAGCCAGGTGGTTAAAATTATTCCGCAGTGCCCACTACGTAGTGCCTCATAATACCATCGTGGTTCTGGCACGTAAACCTCAAGAATAATTCTTAATGCCTTTTCTATGTGTCATTTTGCAGCTGCCAGTGTTCGTAGTTGCTGCATCAACAATCATAGGCTGGCAATCTTTAAGTAACAAGACTTGCATCTTCCTGATTATGTACATACTAGCAATAAATGCTTCCACCAAAGAGCACCTTCCGTCACGTATGATTGCCTAAGTTTTCTCCTTCATTTCCTATTCTCAGTGCATCCATTGTTCAAATTCCTGAAGAATTCTCCTGGCGGAGCTATAAGATATCCCCTTCTGATTATTGAGTCTGCAGATTTGTCCTATTATCTTTATCCACATGACATCGCACGTTATGGGGACTGATTCAGCGTATTCCACGCTCCGGAAAGATTACATGGTTTCGGTGCTGAATGAGTGATGGTATTTCCCTTACCATGACTGAAGTAAATCAACTCTTCTAGGTAACTTTTATTATATAAATTTTGATACACTTTTTCCTTGAGTGTACTTCTCTTTCTATTGCAGTATATGTGTATTCATAAGTTAATCAATTCATGTTCACCGCTTATTCTCCAAATAAGTGTAAATCATCCGTTTAGTGTACACACCGCGTACTATGTGCATATGTGTTTAAATACCTACTGTCGTCTTATACCAGTTTTCATTTAATAATTAACTGCTCACGTTACTGATGTTATGTAAATTTTCATGTACTCGTTCCTTGAGTGTATTTTTGTTGTCATTTCAGTATAAGTGATGTTAATAACCTCGATTAATGCCATATAAACTTTTTTGTAAATGGCCCCAAGACTAGCCGTGGGCTAGTCTTGGGGCCATTTGAATTGATCAAGTTTGTGATATAGACTTCATTTTCAAGAAGCAGTAAGAATTGAAAATTGATGAATACAAATACTTTCATTTTAAATTTGAAATTAAGGTATCATAGCAAGTCGTTTCATGTTGCACGGACAGCTACCATGCATAGTTTACTACACTGTAAAAAATTTCCGTAATTTAACGTAGAAAACATACGTAAAAAACAGATAGTGTCATGTTTTATCGAAAAGGGAAGGAGTCTACGTTAAAAAACGGACGACACTTCTGTTTTGTCAAAAACGGAGGAAACGTACGTTAGAAAGACAAAAAAACGTGTTTAGCTTTCGTGTTTTCAAAAACGGAGAGTTTCCGTAATTTGTGCCGGACATCGGAATTCGTTAAAACTGCAGGTGCACAGGTTTCTTTTTGAGGTGACAATGCAGTACGTTATTAATCGAAATAAAATAATAAGATGCGCTCGTGGGGGGGGGGGGCGCTGATTACCTCGCAAACGCACTAGCTAGTACTCGTTAGTTGTCCAGTGGTTGAGCAACGTTGGATTGCGGAAGCGCAAGGGTGCGCCACTTCACTCGGTTCTTTGCTCCTGTGGTCCCCTGGTTGTCCGGTTTTCGTCAGCGCCGTGTGACCCGTCTTGTGCCAAGTGTGTCACTGCTGGACTTCTGATTGAAAATCAGGTAAGCTTTATTTTACTGCGTTCATCAACGCTCTTTGGCCAGCAGTTGCAAGCGACACGCGAAAGCCCTACAGGCCCATACTGTTGCAAGTCGTGCGGGCGAGCCCTATAAATATATACAGCGAGGGCAGACAAAGAGCTCATGCGTTCGATGTTTTCAGTGCTTATGGAAGATATATAGACTAACACAAAAGCAGCTGCAGAATACTAATGTGGCAACAGCTGTTGTTTAGCTGTGTGCGCATCGGACAACTCGCTGGATTGGCCTTTGTTGCTGTGACGCTAGGACTACAATCTCAAATTTTTTCGTCCACCCAAAGGCTCGATCATTTGTGCTTGCATTTCGTGTGCATGCCGTGTTTCCTGTTTCCTGTAGCAAATTGCGAAAAAAATTACTGCCAGTGTTAGCGTGCTTCAGAATCGAATGACATGTGGTTCACACGTGTGTACTTGCGGGAATTCTCGCGTCCCTTCACGGCATTACACAGCTGTCTTGCAGTGAAGCCATTATGGAATGCATGTAAGACCGTTGCCCCGGAACCTTTATTTGTAGCGTCGTCTAAACTGCGCAGTCTCCGCGCTTCAAATTAACTTATTTTTACCTATGGTGGGGCCTCTGCATAGCACGCGATGAAACATTGTGAAGGCGTCATGCGAGACCGTGGGTTTACTTGTTAAATATCGGTGTCAGTTTTGATTGCGATTGACAATGATCGTTGCTATATGGTCCAACGATCCGGTTCCAGTCTGGGTGAGCTCAAGCGCACCAGTTTTTGTAAGTGGGTCCGAAGCACTTATGAAATTTGTATAAAATTGTAATATAAAGCTTTTCTTTTTTCTCAAGAAAACATTATTTCGTTTGCCATTGTGGGTAAGGAGGTCTGCTGATCGTCTGCAACTCTCAGAACTACGTGGTCGTCAACGTCCTATCGCGATCAGGCCCGATCGCGATGCACGGATCGCGAACTGTCTGGATCCGTATCGAGCTCTTATCCCGAATGCTCCCTATCGCGATCGAAAGTGACCGTGTGACAGCGGTATTAAAGCTGACAATGTACTTCATGACACTCTGACATTTTTATAATGTACAAACCATTAGCGGTTTATGCTCCTACTCATTCCTTTGCTGGTGCTCCTTTCGTGAATCAATCACGCTCGATAATACACCCGACTCTAATTGTGCAGCTGATGTGGACCTCACATATCCTCAAAATGTGAACTTGTATTCTCATTAATGGCGAAAATGGACTGCATCAGTTCATACGTTCATGCAATAATATTCTATTTGTGAATGTATAAGCCAGATCATGTAATGCTGACATTTGGTGGTATTTATAGGAATGTGTTACTGCTTTGAAAAAGCAAAGCACTATGGGATAAAATGGAAAGAAAATTAACATGAGCCGACATGCACACAAACCATTGTAACTAATCTACTGGTGTATATAGTCGACTGGTGTTATAGTACAATTGGAATAATAGTATATTATTGAATGCTTCTGAAAAAAAGGGACATGAGGAAAAACATGGACTTGAGAAGAAATAATTGTTTGATTTTTTTGCAGCTGCAGCACCAATGAAGAATGGCTGCTTGCCGTATTTGTGCACAGACGTTTTCAACGTTGGTGGACTACTTCGAGCACTACCATTATCACAGCAGTGTGCTGGGTGGTGCACTTTGCCCTAGTCAGCCATGCTCTGCTTTGTTTAAAAACTATGAAAGCCTGCGAAGCCACGTCTTCAGACATCATAGGAAACAACGCAGCAAACAGGATCATCCTGCATTTGTCTGCTCTGTGCCCTCATGCAGGGCAAGTGAGTCCACTCGCACGGAGTTTGTTTCCCATGTTGCTGAACATTTGGATAAGGGAATAGACGCTGTCATGTGCCCTTTTGTGGGGTGTTCCAGTGTTCTGAGGTCAGCAGGGTCATTCAGGACGCATGTGTCAAGGTACCATCGTGACACTACGGTAACACAGCTGTTACAAGTGCCAGATGCTAACTTTGAAGTCGAACCAGCTACTCAGGATGGGGCGAATAGTCGTGCCCCGATTGTTGGTGCTGGGGACACCTGTGAAACAGATTCTAGTGGTGGTAGCCATTTGGAGTGCAATCCTTTTACTGACAATTTTGCACCTTTTCTTTTAAAACTTGAGTCTCAGCATCATGTGCCAGCAAGCACAGTGCAATACATTGTTAAATAACTGCAGAATATTCACAATCTAAACAGAAACATGCCGTTACATCAAGTTGCCAAGACAGTTTCCACTGACACTCTTTCTTCAGTACGTTCTGCATTTTGTAAAGATGCCATTGAAGGTGCATTTGTCATACTGAGATTTTCGTACTCTCGTCATAAATATTATAAAAAAGTTTTGTTTTGTGCCACCAGTGGAAATCACTTTAGGCATGAACAAGCAAAATGCTGCGTCTACTTACCACAATGTGCCCATTGAGCATCGGATATATTTCATTCTCTCTTGCTCTCCTAGTAGCCAGCAAAGCACATCAGGAGACTACTACCAAGATTATATTTTCTGCCAGCCTTTCAGGCAATCAAGAGAGAACGTGATACAGGTAATTTTGTATCAGGATGTATTTGAAATAGTCAATCGGTTAGGCTCGTCAAAGGGCAATTTCAAGCTACTTGCAGTGTACATGACACTTCGAAATTTGCCGCTGCGTTACAGATCACGGGTTGAAAGAATGCAGTTGGTCATGCTTTGCCGCCAGAAGGATGTGAAAGAGTTTGACCTCGACAGAGTTTTGCAGCCTTTGACTGAAGATTTACTTCTACTTGGAACTAAAGGTTTACTTATTATAAAATGGGGTGAATCATTTTGTACTAGATTTCATTGCGGGTGCTAATCTGGGAAGCCACATGGTTGGCGGTTTCACTCAGAATTTTAGCACGTCAACATACTTTTGCCGCTTCTGCCTACTAACACGTTCCCAATTTCATCAGACCCCATATGCACTAGGACAAAGGCGAACCCCAGATAACTACAGACAGTCACTTGAACATGTCGTGAACACTGGAGGACATGATGACTGCGGCATAGTGACGAACTCTTCGTTTCATGCACTGAAGCATTTTCATGCGTGCCAGTCTGGTTTGCCACGATGTATTGGGCAAGATCTTTTTGAAGGCGTGGTTCGTTATGATATGCCATTATACATTCGGTACTTTGTCACTGAGAAAGGCTGGTTCAAATATGAATATCTTAACAACAGGATTTCTACTATCAAGTACAATGTCCATGACTTGCGAAATAAGCCAGCCAAAGTGTACAGTCCAAGTGACAAATTGGAGGCCATGCTTTGCAAAATTGGACACTAGTGAGTCTGCTTCCTGTGTTTGTAGGTATGAAAGTGGCTAACACAAGTGACCCAGTCTGGGAAACGTTTGTCAAGCTCATGGAGTTGACTGAACTCCTCATGGCACCTACTATAACGCCTGCTCAAGTAGCATACTTGAAAGTTTTGATTGAAAACTACATAACATCCCGAATTATTATTTTTTCTACTAACAAACTTCGGCCAAAGCATCATTATATGTTGCATTACGGTCAGGTAATTTAGGAGTTTGGACCACTTTGTCATGTGTGGACCATGAGATTCGATGGAAAGCACCAGTGTTTTAAACAGTGCATGCGAAGTGTGAGAAACTTCAGAAATGTTACAAAGACGCTAAGTGAACAGCATCAGCTGTATCAGTCATTCCTGGCAGCACGAGGTTTATTTCACATTCCAGCTGTGTACACAGATATGAGCCAGAATCAGGAGTCCAGTGTTTTAAACAATCTGAGGCATGTTAAAATACCTGACAACAGTGTTCTCATAAAGAAAGCTACTGTGGATGGCTGTTTGCATGCCGTGAATGACTACACTCTTGTGTCAGGAACACGGTTTGATGCATGTTTGGCTCAATAATTGCCATTGTTAAAGCTGGCTGCGAAGTTTTCTTTTTGGTGCAGTGTGTTCGGGCCACTCTCGCTCCAGCTTTTGCATTGTATGAATTAGAAAATGCATTTTGTGAAACAGCGCTTTTGCGCCCCTTTGAGTACTGGACAGAACGCCATACCAGCCCTATTTGCTTGGTCAAGCCTCCGTGATAAGGTTGAATTTTTATTTTCCAGAACAACTGTGAGTTTTAAACCAGCCCTGCATATTGAGGCTTTTTCAACAGAAATGTTGTTATTGTTCAAAGATAATGGACCTTTTTTCCAATTAGCTATGTGCATGCGCGTACCCTCACCCCAGCTGCATTCCACACCGCGCCCCCATTATCGCAGGCAGGTGTGCGAAGTGAGTGTGTGAACTCTTGCATGATTGGCGGCAATTTCCTGAGCTTGAGGAGCTGAACATAATTTTTCTCGTGTTCTCGGCCAGAACGTTGGTTCAAGGAAACGCTTAGCAGTTCGTGGGAAAGACTGCAAGCATTTTTGTCGATGAAAACGACTCCGTGAACTAACGCTCGAGCGATAGGCGCAGCATTTGAGATGAATCTCATGCTCGGCGCTTGCTGTACTGTCGATTGCACAAACCGGCATGGAATGGTAAACGTATTTTACTTGAGTGGAGCGCACAGTCAAATTAAAAAAAATTACACCACGTTATCAGTGAGTTATCAAGCGATTCTTGCTGAGTGTGGCAAGCCTGCGTTCTGGTAACAGCATGACACTAGCGCTGTGATTTTTGCACTTTTCGCCCTACGACTGACTCGGAAGTCACAGCGATGTTTTAATCTACAGGTATGTATACGGCACGGATTTTACCATTGGCTTAAGAACGTGTTACCGCATGCAGGCAGAAATAGCTGTACGGTTACGTGGGGCCAAACGAAAAGAAGAATCTCGCCACACAGCCGATCAGATTGCATCGTGCGAGGCCAAAGTGACACACTCGCGGTGTCGCATTATACAAAACTCATGAGTCTTACTTTTTGCAGGCAAATGAAGCTTTATGCGCCTGACAAAACAACGTGTTGCGTCCACTTACCTTTTGCTTACCCCCCGTACTGTGTTGCGTCCACTTAGTTCCCTTACTATGCCATATACGATACACATATCGAGATGAAACAACACTTGCCCTGCAGTACACTCGCAGTACGTTGCAGAAGTTTTGCATGTTGTTTATTCATCATGGTGAGCTGCTTGCATGCCCGCTCTTAAGGGAAAGCACGTACTTGGATGCGTATGTTGAACGCCTCCTTCGAGTCGAGCCACTCCAATCGACGGTCGAGTTTATCCTGAAGAAAGTCCTGCAACGGCGCGTTTGATGCTCGCACATGCATTCGTCAGTTGAATCAAAGTACTGACCAAGCTGTTGAAGAATAAAGGCTGGTGCGCCTCTGAAATCTTGGTTACTAACAGCCTGCACGTCGCATCAGCATGTTGCCGTCGCGTCGGTAAATGTAAAATGTGTTATTGCTACACGTGAGCAAATACGCGCGCGCTAGAACAGAACGATGAGATGCTACCGCAACAACACATGCAACACCAAAAAAAAGCAGGGACGGCTGTCGCGAGAGACTGCTTGGTCAAACACTGTCATGCTTTGCGTAGAGGCGAGAAGCGGCGGGAGCGTGTGTCCTGACTGTAGCTAAAGTGGCGGCTCCTAGAGAGGTCGCTTACTGGAACGAGGTCCATTGTTAAGTGCCCACATGGTGCACTTATACCAAATGGTAATGCAACATTGTTCTCTACGGCCTTTTCATTGTACTTCAATGCAACATTCATTTCTAAAAATTTTTTTCCATCCTTTGTGCAGTGCTTGCATGCATCAGGGTTAGAAACTGGTTACTAACCACTGTTTTAATGGAAATTATGATGTGATTACAGTTTGTAAATGACTACTGCTTCCATGTTGTAATATAGTTGTGGGTAAATTGTCTACTGTTAGGTAAGTTTGAAGTATGCACATGTTTATGCATTGTGGCTAAAAAGTAGATGTTTTGATTTTATGTTTTTATAGCCATGAATCTGTTTCATAATGCTAACATTGCATCAGCTCTGAAAGCCTGAATGGTTGTTTGGGAGATATTGCAGACTTGTTGCCCTGAATGTAATGCACCACGTGGTTTAACATGCAGACACAAAGGTCTGCATATTTAATATTAATTTGTTCACATGTTTATGTTTGATCAGGCATGATAAGTTCATAGCCCAATTGTTTGATATGTGGGGCTTACATTGCACAGCTAGTGGGGCAGCTGTTGCTAGGCATTCTTATTGTGTCCACTTGCAGCTTGCTTTGAAGCTTTGGCATACTAAGCAGCATTCTGCAAATGCTTTTCGTGTACGCAAGCACTGCTGACCTACGTGTGCATTCCATATCTTACCAGCGCCTATAGAAACCACCGCATACTGGAAAATTAATATTCAATTTGAACTTGTGAATGCATACTGATCTTGCTCAGTTTATTAAGCTTGAATTCACAGAATGGGACTGCGTATGCAATAGCGAGTGTTACTATTGCAACATAATTTGAATGTGCGAGGTCACAGGATCGAGTCCTCAGCAGCCGCATTTCGATGGGGGCGAAATGTGAAAAAACCCATGTACTTAACTTTAGGTGCACGTATAAATTATTCCGGAGTCCTCCACTACGGCTTGCCTCATAATGAGATCGTGGTTTTTGGCACGTAAAACCCCATTATTTGAAAAAACAATTTTTACACTTCCTCTTATTTTTTCCCTCTGAGAAAAGTGTGGTGTAATATTTTTGGAATAACCATCATGTATAACATGTTTTGATTTATAAGTTTCCTAAAGGGCAAAAACCCTTAAAGAGCAGGAAAAATTCATTCGTGTCAAGGACATACAAAGTGTTTATGCTTGATGGGAGCACAGCCTTAGTTCATGTACATTAACAAAATTAAGCTAACGGGACTGAAGTTGCTCAAACAATAGATACTTTGACCTGAAATGTTATCATTGTATAAAGACTGAAAATAATGCCCTTTGGATGTCTTGTGTGTCATTAATCTTGTTATCCTTAACTTTTCTTTCTAGCATTCATTCAGCTCTTAAGCATTTAATAGGTGCTTGCTGAAAATTGGTTGAAAGCTTTGTTTTTGTATGTTTGTTTGTATGTAATCTGGTGTAAGTTAGTTGTCAGTTGTTAGTAATCTGGTGGTGTTAGTTGTCATGAAGAGTTGTCTACGTTATTGTAACAGGGGTGCAACCGCTGTGCTGCTTGTATCATATTGATACAAGTGTTAATTTCTGCACCTTGTGCCAATATGAGAAAGTTGGCCGAAATTAGGCCATGCTACAATTCAAATGTATTTGGTAACGGCTGCCATAAAGGTCATGTCATCAATGCAAGAGACGGTGGAAGGAGGGCTGTTTCTCTTGCACACATGCTAGGAAAAAATGGCACTTGCTTGGTCGAAAGGTAGAGCAACTTCGTAGTGGTGGTCCGATATGTTTAATATGACCGTCTTACACCAAAACACTGCGAGACAAAGTTAACATCACACTTTACTGTGCCAGAAGTATCCTCATTGAGCATTTACCTGTTCTTGTATGTCATTATGTGCATTTTCATTGGCCACAATGCAATCCAAGGTGTCGCACATAATGAATTGCCAGGCAGAGGTCACAAGCCACAGCTAAACAGCTTCATTTGGCAACTTGTTTGGAGCACTTGAGCTTTACCCTGTAAGTGCACAGATGCTGGCCATTAGCCTGCAGCATGTGCTATAGTGCAATATTTGAATGTACCATATTTTTCAGCACTATAGTCTGCACCCGGGGTAGAGTCCACGGGGGCGAATGAGGGTCTAAATTAATGTGTTCTAGATAGTCCGCACCTGCTCTATAGTTTGTAGAAATGAGAGACGCAGAGGTTTTATAGTTGACCATTAAAAGTATGGGTAGAAGTCAATAAGTAATCAAAGTAGGGAGTCTGAAAACCCACCAAATCACTCTGATGATGATTATTGTGGTTTGTTGGCGCAAGGGCCAGTTATGGCCAAAGAGCGCCAAGACGATGGTAATGACTTGTTAATGATATATGAATAGTCAATTACATGAATAGATGTGGCATGGCTGTAAAGGGGCCTAAAAACAGTCGCTGTAAAGTGCGTAAAATCTATACGTAATAAGATTATGGCAATGACTAATGATGTGTGCTATAGACATGAACAATGCATTGCAAAAGAGTGATAAGACAAAATATCACAGACGTAAGAATCGGCCAGAAGCACAAGTGCCTAAAACAGAGCCCTTGAAACACAAAGGCCT
The DNA here is from genome assembly GCF_013339745.2 of Dermacentor silvarum. NCBI lineage: Eukaryota > Metazoa > Arthropoda > Arachnida > Ixodida > Ixodidae > Dermacentor > Dermacentor silvarum. Next base: position 450,969,112 of record NC_051154.1, on the reverse strand, counting down.
GGAGACATGTGCTATAAAGAACTATCACAGCAACATCCTCCGAAGAGAGGATGCGCTACGAACTTATTGGCCTAATAACATGTAGCACAACATCATTCAAGAATGCGAGGACTGCTGTGGTGTTAAAGAGCGGTTCTTTACCAAGGAACATAGCGGGATGTAGAGGGAGACAGTAGCGATATGCTAGAGGAAAGTGTTTCTTTCTTTCTCTTTCGGCTTCCCGACACTCCAGGAGGACGTGGAGGACGGTGAGCCTCTCGCCACATCTACCACAGGTTGGAGTATCATTACCATTCAATAGAAAATTGTGGGTGCCGTACGTGTGTCCTATTCTCAGACGACAGAATAGGATATCAGTTCGCCGGGTTTTTGTTACGGAGGGCCAGTAACCTAACTGTGGCTTAATCAAATGAAGCTTATTATTTGTTTCTGCGTCCCACGAGCGTTGACAGTGGCTTCGCAGTTTCTTTCGCAAGAAAGGTTTCAAATCTGTTGCAGAAACAGCAGCTGTAGGGTTATTAGCGGGTGATGTGACTGATGTGGCCATTTGGTCGGCAAGAACATTGCCTTCGATGCCTCTATGCCCAGGCACCCAGCATATTATCACATGCTGGTTAGTTGCGTACGCTCCACAAAGAACAGAATAGAGCTCAATGAGGACAGGGTTTTTCTATTTACAGGGCGACTTCAGGGCTTTTACGACGCTTTGGGAGTCTGTAAATATAATAGTTTTGCGTAATATTGCGTAGGCCTCAGCCGTAAAGATACTTGTTTCTGGGTGGAGTACGCCAGATTCCGAGAAGGATGGACCGACGGCTGCATAAGATACTCCGGCATATGATTTAGAAGCGTCCGTGTAAAATTCTGTGCACGAGTACTTGGACTGTAATTCTAGCAAATGCATTCGGATTTCGACCTCTGAAGCGTGCTTTGTAACTTCTACAAAGGATATATCACATTCTACTACCTGCCACTCCCAAGGTGGTAACAGCTTGGCTGAAGGCATTAAGCGATGTTCGAGGAGTGGGATGTCCATTTCTTCGCTAAGCTCCCTGACACGCAGTGAGAAAGGCTGTCTTACAGAGGGACGATTCCGAAAAAGTGTAGCACACGTCATATCGTTAACGGTATTAAAACACGGATGCTGCTGATTAGAGTGAACTTTAAGGAAATATGTGAGGCTGGTGAATGTTCTCTGCAGGTGGAGTGACCACTCATTTGATTCGACGTATAGACTTTCAATGGGGCTTGTTCTGAAAGCTCCAGTGGCCAGGCGGATACCTGGATGGTGGACGGGATCCAGCATCTTCAGCGCACTAGGGGCGGCAGAGTGATATACCGCGCTACCATAATCCAATCGAGATGAAATCAGACTTTTGTAAAGATTCAGTAAACACTTCCTGTCGCTACCCCAGGATGTGTGAGACAAAATTTTCAGTAAGTTCATCGTTTTTAGACATTTCACCTTGAGATATTTTATATGCGGAATGAAAGTAAGTTTATAATCAAGTATGATGCCTAGGAACTTGTGCTCTTTCTTGACAGGTATTTGTTGTCCATACATTTCGATAGTGGGATCTGGAAGAAGCCCTTTCTTCCTGGTGAAAAGAACACAAGAACTTTTGTGGGGGTTCACTTTGAATCCGTTTTCGTCTGCCCATTTGGACACTTTGTTCAAGCCCTGTTGTACCTGTCTCTCACACACTGTAAGGTTGCAGGATTTGTAACCTATTTGTATGTCGTCTATGTAGACGGAATAAAAAATAGCTGGCGGTAATGAAGCACGAAGCGTGTTCATCTTCACGATAAACAGTGTGCAGCTGAGCACACCTCCTTGGGGTACACCAGTTTCCTGTATAAATTGACGCGACAATACGTTGCCGATTTTCACACGAAAGGTACGGTTAGACAAATAGCTTTCTATTACGTTTAGCATATTTCCACGGATGCCCATTCCCGACAAGTCTCGCAAAATTCCGTAAGGCCAAGTTGTGTCGTACGCCTTTTCCATATCGAGAAATATCGACAAGAAAAACTGTTTATGCACAAATGCGTCACGTATATGTCCTTCAATGCGCACAAGATGGTCAGTTGTGGACCGTCTTTCTCTAAAGCCACACTGATAGGGATCAAGCATATTGTTCAGTTCAAGGAAATGTTTAAGTCGGCGCTTAATCATTTTTTCAAAAAGTTTACACAGGCAACTTGTGAGAGCTATCGGGCGGTAACTTGGCGCCGAGGAAGGGTCTTTGCCCAGCTTCAAAACTGGAATAACAATAGCTTCCTTCCATGAGGAAGGCAGGTATCCGGCAGCCCAGATAGAGTTGAAAAGTCCCAGAAGTGTCATCTGTGTGTCAGTGTGTAAGTTTTTAATCATGTCATACATGATTCTGTCAGGTCCCGGTGCGGAGCTGCTGCATACGCTCAAGGCAGCTCTCAGCTCGGCTATATTAAATGGACGGTTGTATTGTTCACTCGGTCTGCATTTGCGATCCAGTGACTTAAGTTCTGCTATTTGTTTATATTTAAGGAATGATTTTGAGTAATGTATGGAGCTTGATACACGTTCGAAGTGTTCGCCCAGAGCGTTGGCCTGGTCTTCCAAGGTATTCCCATGGTCGTCAACTAAAGGTAATGGGTGGATTTGCTGCCCCTTTAGCTTTCTTAGGCCATTCCATACTTTACTCTCTTGGGTATAGGATGTTATACTAGAGAGAAACCTCTCCCAGCTAGTCCTCCTTGCCTGTCGCCGCGTACGCCTTCCCTGCGATTTTGCCAGTTTAAATTCGATAAGATTTTCCGTAGTCGGGGCGCGACGCAATGCGCCCCACGCTTTGTTCTGTTTCTTTCGTGCCAGTCTGCACTCCTCATTCCACCAGGGAACCCGTCTTTTAAATGAGAGGCCTTTTGTTTGTGGAATGAATTTTTCAGCTGCGTGGAGTATAAAACCAGTAAAATATGCTACTGCGTCGTCAATACTAAAATCGTTGATAAAATCTGGTGATAAGTAGGTTGACTCTTTAAAACCTTTCCAGTCAGCTGATTTTATTTTCCAACGGGGGGCGTGGGGAGGACTGTCATGCTCCTCTATCAGAGTCAGTGTCACAGGAAAGTGGTCGCTCCCGAATGGATTTTTAACGACATTCCATTCCATATAGGGAAGAAGGGTAGCAGAGCCAATCGCTAAATCTATGGAAGAAAATGAATTATGGTAGATGTTGTAATATGTGGGCTCTTTTTTGTTAAACAGACATGCACCAGAGGTTATTAGAAAGTTCTCTATAAGCCGACCCCTGGCGTCACACCGGGAGTCTCCCCACAAAGTGCTGTGAGCATTAAAATCACCGGCAATAATGTATGGTTCCGGGAGCTGGTCAGTTAGCATATAAAATTCCGTTTTGCTGAGTTTGTAGTCTGGCGGTATGTAGATAGAACAGATGGTTACCAACTTGTTGAAGAGTATCGCTCGCACGGACACCGCCTCAAGTGGTGTCTGAAGAGAGAGATTCTGGCAAGCAACAGATTTATCCACAATTATTGCTACACCTCCAGAGGAGGCAACAGCAACGTCACGGTCTTTACGGAAGATAGCATATTGTCTGAGGAAGTTTGTTTGTGTGGGTTTTAGATGTGTTTCCTGAACACACAGCACTTTTGGGTTACATTTTTTAAGAAGTTCCCTAATATCGTCGAGGTTGTGGAGAAGTCCTCTCACATTCCACTGTAAAATTTGTGTGTCCATTTTGAATGTGTTTTTGTGCTGTGCGTTCAAGAATACAAAGTTAGCTCACGGGCCCTTTCCAGGAGCCGTGACACGAGATTTTTCTTTTTTTGGAGCGGTCGATGGAATCGCGCCGCTCCTTAGGCGCTGGCTGCGCCCTCACGCTTGGTGTTGTGTCCATCTCCTCTTGCGAGGCGCTGGACACGCGCTCTTGCGAGCGGTTAGTTTGACGTGAAGGCCTCGTCTCGAGGGACGAGACCTTGGAGGCCACCAGCCCGGAGGTCGATGGCCCCTTGTTCTGAGATGGCGGAGCAGCGCTAGCTGCAGCCGCCGAGGGGGCGGATGGCGTCACCGCCGGCCCACTACGCGTGTGCCAGACAGCCGCCGGGAGCCGTTGTGGCGCTGCCCCCTGACGCGCCACTTCGGCAAAGCTGGTTTTTGGCAGGTGCAATACCCGCCTGCGTGCCTTCTTGAAAGTTATGTTTTCCTTTACTTTAATAGTTACTATTTCCTTTTCTTTTTTCCAGGTTGGGCACGACCGCGAGTAGGCGGCGTGCTCCCCATCACAGTTAACACAATGTAGAGAGCTTTCACAAGACTCGGAGGAGTGTTCAGAAGCACTGCATTTTGCACAAGTTTGGCGGCCTCGACAGTTCTGTGAACTATGGCCGAACCGCTGGCATTTAAAACATCGTAGAGGATTTGGCACGTATGGCCTAACACGAAGCTTGATGTATCCGGCCTCGATGGTTTCGGGCAGCACACTCGAGTTAAAAGTAAGTATCAGATGCTTGGTCTGGATTTCCTTGCCGTCGCGCCTCATCTTGATCCGTTTAACATTGATTACGTTCTGGTCACTGAAGCCCTCCAGGAGTTCAGCTTCACTCAGCTGCAGCAGATCATCATCTGAAACAACGCCACGGGTGGTATTCATGGTACGGTGCGGGGTTACTGTTAATTGAGCTTCTCCAAATGCCACTAGGTTGGGTAGTTTCTCGTATTGTTTCATATCACGGAGCTCCAAGAGGAGATCCCCGCTTGCCATCCTGGATGCTTTATAGCCGGGTCCAAAAATATCAGTCAGAGTCTTTGACACAAGGAAAGGTGAGATTGTTCGTACTGATTTGTCAGTTTTTTCTGAGTGGATCACATGAAATCGGGGAAAGTTCTGTGTTTGACGTCCAAAAAACTGGAAAACATCTTCGGTGCGCCCTCGTTTCAGACGGCGATCAGTGAGTGGGGGGAAAGAACTTGCCATAAGTATAGGTGAATGTTCGGCAGCAGCGCCAGCCACCCACCATGGAGCCCAACTAGGGGACGCTGCAATACCTGGAAAAGATTGGTCCTGCAAACGCCAGCTGTACGCCACTACTATAACCAAATATGGAATATCCAAGGTTGGCTACCCACACAAGGTTAACCCTAGCTGCCTGGGAAAACGGAAGTGAAAAGAAGACAGGATAGATTGAAAGTGAGAGAGAAAGACGAAGATTTAAGAGGAGGACAGGAAAAGGCAACTGCCGATTTCCCTAGGGGTGCCGTCTATGTGAAGCAGAGGCCGAAGAGGTGTGTTGCCTCCGCCGGGGGGGCCTTAAAGGTCCAAAACACCCGGCATCGGCTCAACCCCCAGGATCCCCCTTTCCCCAGACACGGCTAAGCCGCGCACGGCTACACGCGGGAGGGTCCAACCCCGATGTGCTCGGGTACGTGGTGGCGCAACTCACCAAACGCCTGCTTGCGCAGACGCCCCTGCGGGCACCAAATCACTCTCAACGGGGCTGTCAGAACAAAACGTCAAGCATGCCAAGTTTGATGTGCGCCTCGTCAATGTTTTCATTGCTTTCAGAATGAAAGTCTTCGTCGCTTTCAGTCTGATTTTCATGAAACCTTTGAGAATAACTTCAAATGGGGCAGCATGCTACATTCAGTGGCCCACTTGCACACTTCCGCACAAGATTCTGTATGCCTTCATCTACTTTTTGTGATAGTATGCGGTCCCTTGAATCCAGGCCTCACAGTTCATTTGAACACAGCCCTTGAAAGTTTACTGTGATATCCAGAGGCTGAAGGTGTTCAGTCATGCCTTCTGGAATGATAGCAGTTGCAGTAGCTGTCTAAGCTTTCCACTCAATGTCTACAACATGTGCATGCATGGAGTTCATTATCAAAAGATACTTTGGCCAGTGTCCTGCACTCCTGTGCCTCTGGCCATTTCGGTTTAAGTGCAGGTGAAATTCATATGTCTAGTGTGTATTTGTTTTCTTCAAGCATGCTTCCAACGTTAAAAATAAAATCATGTGTAGTCCGAACTCCGCAACATATAAACTTTTATACTTGCATAGTCCGCAGACTATAGTCTAGAAAATGCGGTAAGCTGGCTGTTTGCTGATGTGGCAGAATCGTGCTATGTCAACAAATCTTGGAGGTATTAGCAGACTTAAGAGCACAGAACAGTCAGTCTAAAACATCTTTTGTCATTTCACACTGACTATACAGTGTGCTAGCCTTATTGAAAAGCAGCACCCTGCGTACAGTTCCTAAATCACGGACGACGCACCCGCAGAAATGCGGCTGTATTTTCTGTGCGAAGTACTACTGCGCTGGCTACCGCATTAAAAGTGATCAAGTACAATGGGCGCATAGCATCATTGCATGCAAGAAGTGTACGTGTTACACTGCTACAGCAATTTCACGACAGTGGTTGTTGAACATTGTTGATGTCGCATAAAATGTGCATTGGTTATGCAGAGCACAGCTTTTCTGCAAAGCGAAGGCCACCCTTAGCCATGACATGCAAGTCTTGCTGGTGACCCTTAGTATATGGTGCAGAATGTACTGCTGACCACATGTTTTGGCGCTGTTAGCTGTGTTTTCTAGGATTAGTTTCCTCCGATTCTATTCTCAGCCATTGTGCCATGTGGCTGATGGTGTAGCTGTGTGTGAGCCATGACAGGTCTGAAAGTAGAGATAAGAGAAAAAATGGATGTACAGAGAGGCAGGGAGCCTAATTAGTAGTTCTGGTTACCTACTTTCCACAGGGGTTATGCATAGTGGAAGGGTTAAAGGGTATAAGATTCCTACAGTATATTTACTTAGACCTGAGATGTACACTCATACGTTTGATTCGAGGCGTGTAAAATGCTTGTATGTGCTTTAGAAACGTTAACATGCTAATATCCTCTATGTAGGATAATTTTTGCTGCCACATTAGCCAATGTGGCAGCAAAAAACAAATCTTCACTCACCCAAATTTAACATTTGTCAGTGCCAAACTAGACCAAAATGAAAATGTGACCAAGCCTAACTTCAGACATCTTTCTGCACGAAAAATTGCTAGCAAACATTTTTTGGCTGTGCCACCCCTGATGGAATCTTAACTTGTGTAAGAACAGTGTTTGCCTTGATTTAGCACATTTATCATCAGAGTTCAGTTGTTTCAAGTGAACTATGTTTTGTTTGCCTCCCAGTGTTTTTTAGCATGTAGCATATTGCGATTCACATGCTTTATAATGCATTACTGTCATTAGCTGGTGTACTATACCCGATTCATATCTTCCATGCAACTTTACTTTTTTTAATGATAAAAGTATGCAAGTTGTCCTATTGTTGTGTGGAATGCATTGGTGTAAATGCTGGAAATAAAATTTTGTTGTTTCTTAGATTTGGCCCAAGTATTCTGTGAGATATTATACACTAACAGTAGATGCCCGAGTCCATGAATTCTTTAAGTTCAAGTTTTTCACCAAATACTGCAGGAACAGCAATGCCTCTTATAAAACTGTGGAATGCTGACCACACAATCAAACAGGTGGCTCAGGCTAGCTCATTAGAAGAGGTGCTGGCCCAGGCGAAAGAAAAGGGCATCTGCAATTAGCAAATGCAAAGGTATTGTACAAATGTTATTTCACTAAGCGGAAACTTCCTTTGAGCTAGTTTGTCATTCATTTTAAAGGAGAACAAGCAGCGCAAAATGACGAAGCAGGAACACAGAGTAACCGGACTTGCCAGCTGAAGATTATTCGTGGGAAGCAAATTATTTTCCGTGAATAACTTTCAACTGGTACTTGGTGTACACCGTACTACCATGTTCCTTTCATCAGTGTTCCTTTCCATTCATCATGACTGATTGCAAGAAGGCTCTTGCTAGCTGTGTTGGAGGAAGATGGGTTTCTCATTTATATAGAATTGTTTTAGTTTTGTGAAGTTGGCGGCAGTGCTGTGGAGAGATCGTGAATTCACCGGCGTCTGAAAAATTTGTCGGTGACTCACTCCATATTGTCCTTTTTTCTGTTCCCTTCCCTTGGAACCCATTCTGTAACTTTGATGTGCACTGGTTATCTGCCTACGCATACATGGCCAGCCTGGCATAATTTTTTTCCTCTTTATGTCAATTAGAATATCGGCTACACCCATTTGCTCTGTGGTACACACCGATCTCTTCCTGTCTCTTAACGATAGGCCTAACATTTTTCGTTCCATAGCTTTTTTATTTATTTATTCATTTTCGATACCCTCAATCGCCGAGGCTTTGTAGAGGGGAGTGGGTAACATATAGATAAAGAAAAGAACAGAATGAAACATGCAGCATTATACAGTATTAGCGACAAATTGTAAAAGTGAAATGAAATATAACAGAATGGTACTAAAACAAATATAACTGAAGTGAACAGAACAGAAATAAACACATCATGTTATACAATACTAGTAGCAAAATATCAACGTAACAGAAATTTGGGAAAATTAGAAAAGAAAACATGAGAAAAGAACGTGAAAAAGCAAACGAAATTGCAGGCATCGCGACATGTAAAAAATCGACAAAGAAAGAAGTGGGGAGGAGGGATGCATGAGATGATTAAGCAGTGCTATCACATTGCAGGTGCCCAGATAAAGAATGGGAAAAAAGAGAATGATCAGAAATTTAAACAACGTCGTCAGGTAGGTGGTTTCAATCGTTTGATGTGTGCGGTATGAAAGAAAAATAAAATGTGTTTGTTTTGCAAAAAATGCCTTTAACTTTGTGTTTATGGTCAATCCGGGATGAGCGATAAGTGGGTGGCGTGATAAACTCGGTACGTAGTGATGACAGATGGAAGATCTTATGAAAGAGGCAAAGGCGGAAATACTTACGCCGCAGTGACAGAAATGGCAGTGATAGAGCTTGTTTCAATGCTGTTATACTTGCTGTACGATGGTAATTAGAAAGAATGAAACATGCGGCGTTATCCTGAATTAATTCTAAAGAACTAATTAAATTTGCGTGATGGGGGTCCCAGATTGCAGCGGCGTATTCTAACTTCGAGCGCACAAGAGTTTTGTATAGAAGAATTTTAAGGGCAGGTGGGACTTTATTGAAGTTACGTCGTAAGTATCCCAATGTGCGGTTAGCACTGTTACTAATCATAATAATATGAGTATTCTATGTTATATTGTAGGTAATAGTAACCCCCAAGTACCGGTATGATGATACATAATCGAGTTCGATGTCACCTAGTTTAAACGTTGAGGAGCTATTGTACTGCCGAGAAACAGTCATTAGTTTGCATATGTTAGGATTTAAATTCATGAGCCACTTATCGCACCAACTTGAAATGTTATTTAAGTCGGTCTGCAAGATATTTTTATCGTTATCGTTGCGTATTTCCCTGTAAAGTACAGAGTCGTCGGCATACAGATGCACAGAAGAAGAAACACAGTTAGCAAATCATTAATGTATATTAAAAACAAAATTGGGCCTAAAACTGAACCCTGTGGTACTCCCGATGTTACATTTACTTCAGTTGAGTTATGACCATTAATTGTGGCGTACTGGAGGCGGTTTGTTAGAAAGCATTCGAGCCAAGACAGTATGTCACAGTCGAGATTGAGTGAGGAGAGTTTTAACATTAGTAAGGCGTGATTACCTTTTTCAAAGTCCTTCGCAAAGTCTAAAAAAATGCAGTCTATCTTGGAGTGTTTGTCAAGTACAGTATGGAGATGATGAGTGAACAGAAGTAACTGGGTTTCACAGGAAAATGTACGCCTAAAACCAGGTTGGGCCGATGCAAAAAATAAATTAGATTCTAAAAATTTAGCTATATGTGAGTACAATATATGTTACATAAGTTTACACGGAATACTTGTTAATGCGATGGGCCGGTAGTTAAGAGCGCAGTGTTTATTGCCAGACTTATGTATTGGAACTACCTTACCAATTTTCCAATCGAGCCGCAAGATTCCTTGATCAAGAGACTGCTGAAAGATCTTGTGCAAAAAGAGAGAATAATATGCACATGTCTGTTTCAAATCTTTGAGTTAATGTTGTCAGTACCACATGATGAGGATGTTTTTAAGGAATTAATTAGGTGCACAATTCCAGCAGATTCAAAAATTATAGGAAACATTGGGTAATATTCATGGCACACAACTGTGTCAACAGGCACAGCGGTGTTTTCCGAGAAATTGGCAGAAAAATATTGTTAAATAAAAGTGCACATTGAGATCCCGGAAGCGGCTCACTAGACTCATTGTTGATTGAAATTTCAGTACTTTCGTTGGAATTGATTACGTTCCAAAATTGCTTTGGGTTCCTTGATAAATGCTCAGGTAATGTATGGTTATGAAAATGATTCTTAGCAGTATACACGCTTCCGTATACTCTGCTTCTGCACTGTGATACGTTCCCAGCGATCTGAAGTGTTTTGCAACTTAGCCATGCGGAAAAGGCGTTTCTTTTTATTACACAAACGTTTCAAATTCGTGTTGTACCATGGCGTTTTTTTTATTGCTTCGTACACGCCGAAGGGGCACATGCGCTTTAGTGAGATCAGAGACCAGGTTTCTGAAGAAATCCCAGTTTTCTTGTACACTACGCCGATCAAAATTAGAACAAGAAGTATCTAAGCGCTGAGACATTTCCTGGTTGATGGCGACAAATCTGCCTTGCTATAGTCCCGGATATATTTATCTTCCTTAGTTACACGCGAAAATGACATAGTAATATCGAAATGTAGCAACAAACGGCTCGGCACCAGGTGCTGACCGTATCATGTATGAAATGATCAAGCACCTACACCCTGAAACACAAAAGACACTCCTCTCTCTTTTTAATGTCATGTGGGCTGCTGGTTCCATTCCATCTTCTTGGAAAGAAGCTATAGTAATCCCCATACTTAAACAGGGCAAGGACCCATCCTTACCTAGTAGCTACAGACCCATTGCTTTGACAAGCTGTCTGTGCAAGCTCTTCGAAAAGATGATTAACCGGCGCCTAATCTGTGTCCTAGAAAGCAACGGAATACTAGATCCTTACCAATGTGGCTTCCGAGAAGGTAGGTCGACTACAGACCACCTTGTCCGCATCGAGGCAATCATAAGGGATGCCTTTATAAACAAACAGTTTTTTCTCTCCGTATTTCTTGATTTAGAGAAAGCATATGACACCACATGGCGCTTCGGTATTATTCAGACCTTTCCGCTATGGGTATCCGCGGCAACATGTTGAGTACTATCCAAAGTTACCTTTCTAACCGTACCTTTCGTGTAAGGGTGGGCCAGGCCTTGTCTAGGTCTTTCACCCAGGCAACTGGTGTCCCGCAAGGCGGCGTGCTTAGCTGTACACTGTTTATGGTGAAAATGAATTCTCTACGCACGGCTATTCCTCTAACGATGTTCTACTCTGTATGTGTAGATGATGTCCAGATTGGTTTTAAATCGTGCAACTTTGCTGTCTGCGAACGACATGTCCAGCATGGCTTAAATAAAGTGGCTAAATGGGCTGATGAAAACGGTTTTAGGTTGAGCCCACAAAAAAGCACATGCGTCCTTTTCAGTAATAAGAGAGGAATAGTACTAGACCCTGCTGTTGAGCTGTCTGGTACCACATTACCTGTAAGCAAAGAGCACACGTTTCTAGGCATCATATTGGACACGAAACTCACATTCGTTCCGCACATCAAGTACTTGAAGGTTAAGTGCCTGAAAACAATGAACTTATTGAAGCTGCTGTCGCGTACAACATGGGGCAGTGACAGGAAATGCATTTTAAACTTGTATAGGTGCCTTGTCGGCTCACGACTTGACTACGGCGCGATAGTATATCAGTCTGCTGCACTCAGTGCTTTAAAAATGTTGGATCCTGTTCACCATTTAGGAATCCGCCTCGCGACTGGGGCCTTCAGGACAAGCCCTGTACAAAGCCTTTATGTGGAAGCAAACGTGTGGTCGCTCCACCTTCAGAGGACTTATGCCAGCTTTACATATTTCCTTAAAATAAATTCAAACCGTACACATCCTACCTATTTTACCATAGACGACACCACATCTGCCACACTATTTAATAATCGACCAACAGCGAAGCAGCCCTTCTCGCTACGCGTGAGAAAGCTCAGTGAAGAAATGGGTGCTGCACTACTTGAACATTGCCATATGCCTCCAGCGAAGCTGCTACCGCCGTAGCAGTGGCAGCTGGTTGAATGTGACACATCGTTTATTGAAGTCACAAAACACGCGCCAGATGCACACATTAAAATGCACTTTTTAGAACTAAAGTCAAAATACTCTTGCCCTGAATTTTACACAGACGCATCAAAGTCACATCCTGGCGTTTCCTATGCGGCAGTCCGTCCGTCCTTCTCGGAATCCGATGTACTTTATCCCCACACAAGCATCTTTACGGCAGAGGCCTATGCAGTACTATCGGCGGTGAAACACATTGATACATTGAAACTCCAAAAGGCTGTAATATTTACCGACTCTTTAAGCGTTGTTCAAGCGTTAATGATGCCGCTAAAACATAAACACCCTGTAATTATCAATCTCTACTCACTGATCTGCTTTTTTTATGCATCTAAACAACAAATCATAATATGCTGGGTGCCTGGGCATAGAGACATCGAGGGTAATGTTCTTCCCGATCAAATGGCCACATCAATAACATCGCACGCTATTAATCCTACCGCTGCTGTTCCTGTAACAGATTTGAAACCTTTCTTGCGCAAGAAACTGCGAAGCCACTGGCAACGCTTGTGGGATGCGCAAACAAATAATAAGCTTCACTTGATTAAGCCACAGTTAGGTTTCTGGCCCTCTGCATCAAAAACACGGCGAACTGATGTCCTATTCTGTCGCCTCAGAATAGGACACACATATGGTACCCACAATTTTCTATTGAATGGTAATGATCCTCCAACCTGTGGTAGATGTGGCGAGAGGCTCACCGTTCTTCACGTCCTCCTGGAGTGTAGGGAAGCCGAGAGAGAGAGGAAGAAACATTTTCCTCTGGCATACCGCTGTTCTATCCCTCTCCATCCCGCTATGTTTCTTGGCAAAGAACCGCTTTTCATTACCAAAGCAGTCCTCGCTTTTTTAAATGATGTTGTCTTGCATGTTATCAGCCCAAAAAATACGTAGCGCATCCTCTCTCCAGAGGATGCCACTGTGATAATAGCTCAGTATAGTACATGCCTCCAGGCCCTTACATCTCAAGGGCTCTGTTAAGGCATTAGTGTTTTTGAAACTTTTAGCCTCTGACATATTTTAGTATATCATCAATCTTTCACAATGCATCCCTCGTATCCATAGCACACTTCATTAGTCATTGCCATATTCTTAGTACCTATAGATTTTACGCATTTTACAGCGACTCTTTTAGGCCTCTTTACAGCCATGCCACATCTGTTTTATCAACGTCTTATAATTCACCATTCATGTACCACTGACAAGTCATTATCATCGCCTTGGCGCTCTTTGGCCACATCTGGCCCTTGCGCCAATAAACTCCAACAATCATCATCATCACATTGTAGGTCAGGGTTTGCATAAAGTAATTTTTTCGATGGTGCCTTATCATCCACTTTTCCGATCCTCGTGTTGCATGGGTGCTGGGTCGTTCTACGAGGGCCGACGCATTTTTTAGGAATTGTATGGTTTTTTATCTGCAAATTGTAATCGGTGTAGGAGACGGTTGCGTAAAGAGCTTTGACGTTAATTATTTTGCTTCTTGAAATGACGGTTTTGTAGGAAGTAAGTAGTGAACATTGTGAATACAACGAATGGCTTTCTTTTCGAGCAGCAACAGCCTGCTAATGTTACGTTGTCTATTCGTAGACCATACTAAGGTGCAATAGCTTATATGCGACCGAAAAAGGGAATGATAAAGCTGGAACATTACACGAGGTGGGAACATATGACGGCGTCTAAATAGCACAGATGAAGCAGCAGACAATTATTTTACAAGGTCTATATGTGAGTTCCACATCATGTGGCTAGAAAATACAACACCCAAAATTTTGTGTTCCTGTACTACATCAAGCGAGTGGGAACCTATGTTTAAATCGACGCATGACACAGATTTTTTCTTTGCAGTAAAAACTATGGCCTTTGACTTTTTTACATTGATTTGTAGGCTGTTACATAAGGACCACTCGAACACTTTGTACAGCACATTATTGGCGTGTAAAAACAAGCCTGACTCGTTATCAGAAGAGTACAGTATGACTGTACACAGTCCGTGTGTCACTTCGTGTCCGCTTCATATCCAGTGTCCGTTTCATCCCTGTGGCGTCCTACTGTACTTAGCGCAAAAAAATGGACGCACACTTCGCCAAGCTAATAAGGACACAAAACACATTGCCTACAACTTAATAGTTCGATCCAAACTTGAGTATTGTTCAGGTATTTGGAACCCTCATCAAGCATACTTCACGAAGAGGCTAGAATCATTACAAAACAAACCTGCTAGGTTCATCGTGTCGGATTACTCTTCCTATTCAAGTGTATCTAAAATCAAAGACAGCCTTGACCTTACAACACTAGAAAGAAGACGGAATGCGTCTCGTTTAATATTGTTACGGGGAGGCAACCACAACAGCAAAACGTATTTACAGTATATTTACAAGGCGATCAAGCGTCAACCATATGGCCGAGAGCGCGCGCCAGATCATCAGCGTCTTCTTCATCGATGCTCCTCTAGATCAATCATACCGTGACATGACCCCCGGCTGCTCAAACACCGTCACAGTGCTTGCTATGATCCAGGCGAGTGGTAAGGTTTAAGGCGGGATACGTGAACAGCGTCAGGACGTGATGAAACGGTTGGCGAGGAAGACTCGAGCGGGCCAATCTCATACGTGACGTCTGTTACACGGCGTAAGACACGGTAGGGTCCGGAATACCGCGAAATCAATTTTTCTGAGAGTCCAAAACGCCGAGTCGGAGTCCGTAGAAGCACATGGGCACCTGGAGTATAGATAACGTCGCCATGACGGGAGTCGTAGCGGTGCTTCTGGTGGCCTTGCGATGTAGTAAGGTGACGGCGAGCAATTTGGCGTGCCTCATCAGCTCGGGAAATGGCATCACGAGCGTACTCAGTTGGCAAATGGACGGCATCGGGGATGATAGTGTCAAAAGGTAACGTTGGGTCGCGGCCAAACAGAAGATAAAAGGGTTTTTGAAAAACCAGCAGTATCATGACGGGAGGAATTGTAAGCGAATGTAGCGAAGGGCAACGCAACATCCCACTCTTGATGGTCAGATGAGACATACATACAAAGCATGTCAGTAAGCGTCCGGTTGAAGCGCTCAGTCAAGCCGTTAGTTTGCGGGTGGTAAGACGTCGTGAATTTGTGTTTTGTCGCGCAGGAGCGAAGCAGGTCATCGATAACTCTGGAGAGAAAGTACCGGCCACAGTCAGTGAGGAGATGACAAGGGGCTCCGTGATGTAAGATGACATCGTGTAGCAGGAAATCAGCGACGTCCGTAGCACAACTGGTAGGGAGAGCGCGTGTAATTGCGTAGCGGGTGGAGTGGTCCGTAGCAACGGCAATCCATTTGTTTCCAGAAGTAGAGGTCTGGAAAGAACCGAGGAGGTCAAGGCCAACTCGGAAGAAGGGGTCAGATGGGATGTCAAGGGGCTGAAGGAGGCCAGCAGGAGTCTTAGGTGGTTTCTTTCGGCGTTGGCAGGGTTCACAAGCAGCTACGTAGCGACGAACGGAGCGGTAAAGACCGGGCCAAAAGAAGCGACGCCGAACGCGATCGTAGGTCCGGGAAACTCCAAGGTGACCAGCGGTCGGGGCGTCATGTAGCTAGCCGAGAACGCTCAAGCGCAGATGCGTAGGAACGATGAGCAACAGTTTCCGTCCGTCCGGGTGGACGTTGTAGCAATATAACGTGTCATCTTTAAGCACGAAGAGGCGAAGGGAAGGATCGGGCGCTGCGGAATACAGCTTCTGAATAAGCTCACTTAAAATGGGATCACGGCGCTGTTCATCACGGATGTGGCCTTAAGCGCAGAGCGAGAGTACACATGCAGGCGTGTCACAGCACAGTCCCAGAAAGCTACGAACTTCCTTTGTGCAAGTCGGAACGGGGAACTGCTGCACAGCTCGAACTTTGTCAGGGTCGGGGCGAACACCGGTTGAGTCGACGATATCATCGAGCATGATAAGTGTCTGACGTCCGAAGTGGCACTTAGAAGAGTTAAGTTGCAGGCCGGCTTTGCGAAAAACAGAAAGAATAGAAGAAAGTCAGTCGAGATGCGTTTCAAAGTTCGGTGAAAATACAATGATGTCATCAAGATAACACAGGCAAATGGACCATTCAAAACCGTGTAAGAGGGTGTCCATCATGCGTTCGAAGGTGGCCGGGGCGTTGCATAAGCCGAAAGGCATGACTTTAAACTGATAAAGGCCGTCAGGGGTAACAAAAGCGGTCTTCTCACGGTCCATGTCATCAACGGCAATCTGCCAGTACCCTTACCGAAGGTCGATTGAAGAAAAATACTTGGCGCCGTGAGGGCAATCCAGGGCGTCGTCTATGCGTGGGAGCGGGTACACGTCTTTTTTGGTGATCTTGTTGAGATGCCGGTAGTCCACGCAAAATCGCCAACTGTCATCTTTCTTTTTAACAAGAACCACAGGAGAAGCCCAAGGGCTGCAGGACGGCTCGATTATATCTTTGGCAAGCATCTTGTCGACCTCCTTTTGAATGATGCGGCGGTCAGCTGGAGAGACGTGGTATGGCCGTCGGTGGATCGGATGGGCATCGCCAGTGTTTATGCGGTGCTTGACAGCGCAGGTTTGACCCTGAGGACGGTCGCAAAGGTCAAATACGTCCCTATAAGAGAGAGGAGGCGAAGGAGATCGTCAGCGTGATGGGGCGAAAGGTCTGGAGCAATCATTTTCTTCAGGTCGGGAGGAGACAGATCTGGCGAAGAAGACGGGATATCGGTGGTGTGCGAGTGACTAGCATCAGGAGGAGACAAGGTCGAGATAACGTAATCGTAGGAGGGCGTCAGGATAGCGAGTGAACTGCCTTGTTGGGGCACTTGTGAACACAGTCCGAAATTAATCACAGGAAGGCAAGTAAGATTGTCCCGTATAGTGATAACACTGTGAGGCAAACCAACACTGTGCGTCAACAGAACGGCGGTGACGGGAGCGAACACATAATCACCATCGGGAACTGGTGGAGAGGGCGTCACAGAAACACAAGTCACGGCTTGCGGCGGCAAACGGACGTGCTCAGCAGAACAGAGCCGACACTTGATTGGTCCGGGTTGATCCATTAAACTTGGTAGGTCAAGCTGTACAGTACCAGCGGAACAATCGATTAGGGCGGAGTGGGCGGACAAAAAGTCAAGACCGAGGATGACGTCATTGGAACAGCAGACGAGGACGGTGAACAAAACAGAAGTTTGACGGCCGGCAACACTGACACGTGCGGTACAAAGGCCAGCTACGGGAGACGTACCGCCGTCGGCCACACGGACAACACGTGATGGGGCAGGGGTCATAACTTTCTTCAACTGCCGGCGGAGGTGACAACTCCGCCGGTAGATAGGGGCGCCGGTGTCAATCAAAGTAGTAACAGGTAGGCCATCCACTTCAATGTCGATCAAGTTCTGATTGGTAGGGAGCGTCAACAGAGGAATTGGAGAGCAGGTCGGAATAGCAGCATCACCTCCAGGAGCTGCAGCCGTTAGTTTCCCGAAGGAGAACGCCCGGAGTAAGACGGGAACGGGGAACGGCGTGGTGGAGGTGATCGAGAAGGTCGGCGTCGTGGGGAGGGCGAGCGGCTGTAATGGGCGGTGGTAGTAGTGATCTCGGCAGATGTTTCTTGGTCAGGTTGGCTTGGCACCTGGTGCTGGCTTCGGGGTGGATAGCGGAAGCTGGATGAGCTGAATCGAGAAGACGAGGGCCAAGCACTTCGGCAATATCGTGAAATGTGTCCAACAAGTCCACATCGAAAGCAAATTGGCTTGTCGTCAGGCGTCCGCCACGCATTCGGATCGCGATAATTCGGAGTGGGGTAACGGCGTTGGAGAGGGTTGAAGGTGGCCGAAGGGTAACAGTCAGGGTGGTTCAGAGAGCAGATGGTTCAAGGCCCACGTTTGCCAGTTCTTGACGAACAACGGATTGTATAAGGGATATCGTAGGTGGGGCATCACAGGGCTCTCCTCGCATTAAATGTGCGGGCGATGCGGCTTCGATGTTGAAGGCTGAGTCGGCATACGAACATCCTCACACGTTGATGTCGCTGCCGTATTCCGAAGGCGGGCGAATTGGTGGGCGATACGTCGGCTTTTAGCATCTTCGAAGCGTCGGCATTCAGTAATAATCTCGTTGACTGTCGAAGAGTTTTTAAACACGATCAGGTTAAACACATCGTCCGCGGTCCCTTTCAGCAGGTGCGCAACGTTATCGGCTTCTGTCTTCTTGCCGTCAACCTTCCGGCAAAGGGTTAGCACATCCTGAATGTACGTCGAGTACGGCTCGGTAGGCGTCTGCACACGCGAGGCAAGTTTTTGCTTAGCAGCACGCTGGCAGCCTGCAGGTTGGCCAAACAACTCGCGAAGTTTAGTCTTACATACGCGCCAGCTTGTGAGCTCCCCTTCGTTGTTATCGAACCAGGTCTTCGCCGTTCCCTTTAGATAAAATGTGACATTCGCCAACATCATGGTCGGGTCCCACCTGTAATGTGCGCTTACGCATTCCTAGAGGCGAATCCATTTGTCGACGTCGTCGCCAGCAGTGCCGGAAAAGGTCACGGGGTGGAGCCAGGACGACGGTTGGCATGGCGGCCGCCGCTGACGCAGTTTCACCGCTGGTGGACATGCCTAGAGTGGCGACTTGGCGGCCACTGCGGAGCTCGATCTTGCGTTATATACCCAGCACTTCCACCAAGATGTTACGGGGAGGCAAACACAACAGCAAAACGTATTTACAGACTATTTACAAGGCGATCAAGCGTCAACCATATGACCGAGAGCGCGCGCCAGATCATCAGCGTCTTCTTGATCGATGCTCCTCTAGATGAATCATACCGTGGCAATATTCTTTCATAAGATATATCACAAACCTACACCTTTCACTACCACAATAATACCGACGCCAGCTGCACTCTTTTTTAAAGTTCGTCAACCATTCGGCCGCACCGACCTACTTCGTTTTTCATTTCTGCATTTGGCAATCCAGGAGTGAAATCAGTTGCCAAGATCAGGAGCGTAAGAAGAAAATGCTGATAAATTTTCAGAAGCACTAAATCAATTCTTATCGCTTACCAAAAGCCATTGAATAACCACAAAGATGTTCGGTAGTTTTGAGACGTGCGAATGGCATGTCTTCTTCTATCTTTTATTACGGTGTTTTTGAGTTATTTTGTCATGATGTATCAAATAAATCATGCCACGCTTCAGTATCTGCATGTGGAAATTGCGTTATTGCTTTCTGTAAATATACTTCTCTTTTTCGTTTGCATATTCCCATCTTAGTGGACAAATTGTCCATATACTTATTTATGCAAGAGCTTTCTGTAAATATTTTTTGCTTTTTTTCGTTTGTATATTCCCACCTTTGTGGGCGAATTCTATGTATACTTCATTATGCAAGAGCGCTTATGCAACTGTTCTTAGCACCGCTATATTCTTTGTTGTGCGCATGTAACTTTCAGTGTTCATTATACTTTTTAAAATATGTCTCCCCTTCTATGTAATGCCCGATGGGCCTTTAGGGTAAATAAAAATGGAAATGGGTCCGCATACCCTGCAATATGGAAAAAAAGAAACGCGTTCCAACGCTCCTTAAAACGAAATATTTTCTTTTATTTTCAATAAAGCCATTGCTCATGTTCGATACCTTGTAGCCAGCAGCTATCGTTTCAGTGAGACCTTTAGCCACAGTGATAGGTGAAATGGCCCGGATGGTCTTTACCGGGATATTTCTTAAAATATTTTGCAGAAGTGTGGCCACATGATATGTAGGGCAGGTGCGTCTGAAAAGGTACACTGCAGGTCTTTAGTCAACATTTAGCAGACATGACCGCAGGAAGATGTGGGATCTATTTACGCTTACTGTAGATGACGCTGTACAACACGGATATTTAAGTAACCCGCGATTCCAGTTTAATGACAGGCCGCGAATAAGGTCTTCGCAATAGTCTTGAACCATACTGCCACTCAGTGAAAGCAAGATAGCAGCGACGCCATACTGTAGAACGAAATTGATGATGATGATGATGATTGTTGGGGTTTAGTGGCGCAAGGGCCAGGTATGGCCAAAGAGCGCCATGACAGTATTAGTTCGCAGTGAAGTGATGAATTGAGAGAAGTAGATGTGACGTGGCTTTAAAGGGGCCTAAAATAATCGCTGTAAAGTGCGTAAAATCTACATGGAATAAGATAATGGCAATGACTAGTGACGTGTACTATGAAGGTAAAAGATGCATTGCTAAACAATGACATGATATACAAGATATGTCAGATATAAAAATTGTCAAAAAACACTACTGCCTAAAAAGAGCCCTTGAAAGACAAGGGGCTGGAGGCATGTGCTTATACAAAACTATCACAGCGGCATCCTCTGAAGAGAGGATGCGCTACGAATTTGTTGGGCTTATAACATGCAGAACCACTTCGTTGAAAAAACCGAGGACTGCTTTGGTGTTAAACACCGGTTCTTCACCAATAAACATCATAGGATGAAGAGGGATATTATAGTGGTATGCTACAGGGAAATCTTTCCTTCTCTCTACTTCGGCTTCCCGACACTCCAGGAGGATATGGAGGACGGTCAGCCTCTCACCACATCTACCACAGGTTGGTGGTTCATCACCTGTCAACAAAAAACTGTGGGTTCCGTACGTGTGTCTTATTCTCAGCCGACTGAATAAGACGTCAGTTCGCCGTGCTTTCGTTACGGAGGGCCAGAAACCTAACTGTGGTTTAATCAAGTGAAGCTTATTACTTGTTTCAGCATCCCACAAGCGTTGCCAGTGGCTTCGCAGTTTCTTTCGCAAGAAAGGTTTCAGATCTGTTACAAGGACAGTAGCTCTAGGGTTAATAGCGTGTGATGTTATTGACGTAGCCATTCGGTCAGCTAGCACATTACCCTCAATGCTTCTATGGCCAGGCACCCAGCATATAATGACATGCTGGTTACATAAATACGCTTGACAGAGGACGGAATAGAGCTCAGTAAGTACAGGATTTTTGTGTTTACCGAGTGACATCAATGCTTTTACGACGCTTAGGGAGTCCGTAAATATAATTGCTTTTGAAGTTTTGATTTCCTTATATGCTTCACAGCCGACAACAGTGCATGGGCCTCAGCCGTAAAAATACTCGTTTCCGGGTGGAGTACACCGGGCCTCAGCCGTAAAGGATGGGCCAACGGCTGCATAAGACACCCCGGCATGTGACTTGGAAGCGTCAGTGTAAAGCTCTGTACACGAGTACTTGTATTGAAGCTCTAAGAAATGCATTTTAATGTGTGCCTCTGGCGCGTGTTTAGTGACCTCTACAAACGATGTATCGCAATCTATGAGTTGCCACTGCCACGGCGGTAACAGTTTCACGGGAGCCATAGGATGATGATCAAGCAGCGGAACACCCATTTCCTCACTGAGGTTCCTCACACGCAAGGAGAATGGCTTTCTCGCTGCAGGTCGATTATGGAAAAGTGTGGCAGCGGTAACGTCATTTATGGTTGAATAAGAAGGATGTTCATTGTTTGCTTGTACTTTCAGAAAATATGTGAAACTGCTATATGAACGCTGCAGATGGAGCGACCACTGGTTAGACTCTACATAGAGGCTTTGGATCGGACTTGTTCGGAAAGCACCGGTCGCGAGGCGGATACCCAGATGGTGAACGGGGTCTAGTATTTTTAATGCACTTGGCGTTGCAGAATTATAAATTATAGACCCGTAATCAAGCCGTGAGAGGACAAGACTGTTATGCAAGCAAAGCAAACACTTTCGATCACTGCCCCATGTTGTGCGCGACAGAAGTTTTAGAACGTTCATTGTCTTCAGGCATTTTGCCCTCAGATACTTAATATGAGGAATAAATGTAAGCTTGGAATCTAAAATGATTCCTAGAAACTTATGCTCGCTGCTTACAGAGAGCGCATCTCCTTTGATTTGTATACTTGGGACAGGCGTTACGCCTCTCTTGTTTGTAAAGAGCATGCAAGTGCTCTTCTGAGCGTTAACTTTAAAACCATTCTCCTCCGCCCATTTGGACAATCTGGTCATTCCCAGCTGTACCTGTCGTTCGCAGATGGCAATATTACATGACTTAAAGGCTATCTGCACATCGTCGACATAAACCGAATAAAACATTGTGCGTGGGATGACTGTACGCAGGGAATTCATTTTTACAATAAATAGTGTGCAGCTAAGCACACCACCCTGCGGCACACCAGTTTCTTGTGTGAATGACCTAGACAAAGCTCTGCCCACCCTTACGCGAAATGTGCGATTAGTGAGGTAACTTTCGATTGTATTAAGCATATTGCCACGAACACCCATCGCCGAAACATCTCGGAGAATTCCGAAGCGCCATGTTGTGTCGTAAGCTTTCTCTAGGTCTAGAAATACAGACAGACAGAACTGCTTATGTATGAAAGCATCTCTAATATATGCCTCAATGCGGACAAGGTGGTCTGTTGTAGACATACCTTCTCGAAAACCACACTGGAAGGTGTCCAGAATTTTGTTATTTTCTAGGAAGCATATTAGGCGCCGGTTTATCATTTTTTCATACAGCTTGCACAGGCAGCTTGTTAGAGCTATTGGCCTGTAGCTGCTGGCCAGGGACGGGTCATTGCCTTGTTTAAGTATAGGGATCACTATGGCTTCTTTCCATGAAGACGGAATACAGCCAGCCGCCCACATGGCATTAAAAAGAGACAAGAGTGTTTTCAGTGTTTCGGGGTGTAAGTACCTAATCACTTCGTACATGATACGATCCCCACCTGGCGCTGAGTTGTTGCAACAAGCGAGAGATGCTTTAAGCTCAGCTTAAGTAAATGGGGAATTGTAGGCCTCACTCGATGAGCCTTTGCGATTTAGGGGTCGCCGCTCTTCGCGTTCTTTGATTCTCAGGAATGTTTCGGTATAGTGCGATGCACTTGACACACATTCAAAATGTTCGCCTAGACAATCCGCCTGATCTTCCAGGCTATCACCTTGTGTACTTACTAAGGGTAGGGGATGCGACTCCCGACCTGTTAGTTTATTTACCCGATTCCAGACTTTTCTTTCATCGGTGTGCGAATTTATACTGGTGATGTACCTATCCCAACTTTCCCTCTTTGCACGTCGACGTGTTCTCCTGCCTTGTGATTTGATCTGTTTGAAATTAATGAGGTTTTCAGCGGTTGGAGAATTGCGAAGCAATCTCCAAGCTTTGTTTTGATTTTTGCGCGCTTTCCGACATTCGTCGTTCCACCATGGGATGCGACGCTTATTAGCTAATCCGCTAGTTTGCCTAATACATTTAGCTGCAGCGCTAATAATGAAACCTGTTAGGTATGCAACAGCATCCTCTACATCAAAAACAGCAAGTTCATCTCCACCTAAATACGTAAGCTCTCGGAACGTTTCCCAGTTGGCCGAGTCCATGTTCCATCGAGCAAAATGTGGCAAGCATGTATCTTGTTTTGTTAAGTTTAGCATAACTGGGAAATGGTCGCTCCCAAAGGAGTTCCTGAGAACAGACCACTCCAGATACGGAATAAGAGTACTCGATACTATACTTAAATCAATGGCTGAGTATGTGTTATGTGTAACGCTGTAATAAGTTGGCTCTTTTTTGTTAAGTATAGATGCACCTGAAGAAAACGGAAAATTTTCTATAAGGCGTCCTCGCGCATCTAGACGAGAGTCGTCCCATAAGGGGCTATGAGCGTTCACATCACCAACAACTATGTATGGCGGAGGAAGTTCATCAATGAAGCTTTGAAACAGTGTCTTGTAAAGTTGATAACAAGGAGGGACGTAAATCGAACTAATTGTGACTAGCTTACCGAACAGTATTGCTCGGACAGCAACTGCCTCAAAGGAAGTTCGGAGGTTTAATTGCCGACAGGCAACACCTTTATCTACTATTATAGCGACACCGCCCGACGAGGCGGTAGCGTCGTCACGGTCCTTGCGAAAAATGGCATATTGCCTTAAAAAGTTTGTGTTCTCTGCTTTGAGATGCGTCTCCTGGACACACAGCACCCTCGGACTATATTTAAGGAGCTCTTTGACATCATCAAGGTTATGAAGAAGACCCCTAACGTTCCATTGTAATATTTGCGTGTTCATATTGAAAAGGAGCTTGTGCTGTGTGTTCAGAAGATGAAGACTAGCTCACGGTGCCCTTTCCAGGCGCCGTGACGCGAGGTTTCTCTTTTCTGGAGCGGTCGAGAGATTCCCGCCGCTCCTTCGGCGCTGGCGGCGCCGTCTGGCCGGTTGTTGTGTCCATCGCCTCTTGCGAGGCGCTGGACACGCGCTCCTGCGAGCGGTTGGTGTGTCGTGACGGCCTCGTCTCGTGGGACGAGGCCTTTGAGGCCACCAGCCCGGAGGTCGATGGCCCCTTGTTCTGAGATGGCGGAGCAGCACTAGCTGCAGCCGCCGAGGGGGCGGATGGCGTCACCGCCTGCTCACTGTGTGTGGGCCTGACAGCCGCCGGAGGCCGTTGTGGCGCTGCCCCCTGACGCGCCACTTCGGCAAAGCTATTCTTCGGCAGGTAGGACACCCGCCTTCGCGCTTCTCTGAATGATATGTTTTCTTTGACTTTAATCGTTACTATTTCTTTCTCCTTCTTCCAAGATGGACAGGAACGCGAATACGCGGCGTGCTCCCCATCACAATTCACACAGTGTGGCGCGTTCTCACAAGATTCAGATGGATGTTCATCGGCACATTTGGCACAGGTTATTCGGGCTCGGCAGTTCTGAGAACTGTGGCCAAACCTCTGGCATTTGAAGCAGCGGAGGGGATTCGGGATATAGGGCCTGACTCGGATCTTTACATAGCCTGTCTCAATAATCTCGGGAAGTACACTTGAGCCGAATGTTAGGATTAGATGCTTGGTTTGAATCTCTTTACCATCACGCCTCATCTTAATTCTTTTCACATTGATGACATTCTGGTCACTCCATCCCTCCAAAAGTTCAGTCTCAGTTAGCTCCATTAGATCATCATCGGAGATGACACCAAGAATGGTGTTCATAGAACGGTGTGGGGTGACACTCACTGGAATGGGCCCGAAAGACACAAGATTGGGTAGCTTTTCGTATTGCAATTTATCACGGAGTTCAAGAAGTAGATCACCGCTTGCCAACTTGGAAACTTTGTAGCCTGGGCCAAAAGCCTCCATCAGTGATTTCGCAACCAGAAAAGGTGAGACGATTCTTGCTGACTTTTCTGCTTTCTCGGAATATATAACATGAAATCTTGGGGAAATTATCAACTTGGCGGCCAAAAAACTTAAAAACTTCTTCGGTGCGCCCTCGTTTATGAGGGCGATCAGGGAGTCGGGGGAATGACGAAAAAGCCATAAAGGTAACGATGATTTCGGCAGCTATGCCAGCCACCCACCACCGAGCCCAACAAGGGGACGCTACGAGACCCGAAGGAGACGCAGACGCCAGCTGTACATAGCCACTATAACCTAATATAATAGACCCAAGGTTGGATAGATTACACCAGGTTAATCCTTGCTGCCTGGAAACTTGGAAGTAAAACGAAGCAAAGAGAAGACAGGAGAGATGGAAAGTGAGAGAGAAAGACAAAGGTTGGAGGGAGAGAGAGACAGGAAAAGGCAACTACCGATTTCCCCCGGGTGGGTCAGTCCGGGGGTGCCGTCTATGTGAAGCAGAGGCCAAAGAGGTGTGTGGCCTCCGCCGGGGGGCCTGAAAGGTCCATACACCCGGCATTAGCTCAACCTCCAGGATCCCCCTTTCCCCAGACACGGCTAAGCCACGCACGGCTACGCGTGGAAGGGTCCAACCCCCGTGTGCTCGGGTCCGTGGTGTCGCAACCCACCAAACGCCTACCTACGCAGACGCCCCTGCGGGGTGTAGAACGAAATTCTTGTGCCAAATTTCACATATTCAGGAACGACCGGATTGGGCATTGAGGTGTCCCACCCGCACCTCAATTACATTTTCGATTAGTTATTTACATGCACATCCTAAGCACGCGATCCCGGGTGCGATCCACAGCCGCTGTGGTCGCGTCTTTTTAAGGACGAAATGCGTAAAACGCTCTGGTACAATGCATTGGGCGCGCTTTAGAGACAGCCAGGTGGTTAAAATTATTCCGCAGTGCCCACTACGTAGTGCCTCATAATACCATCGTGGTTCTGGCACGTAAACCTCAAGAATAATTCTTAATGCCTTTTCTATGTGTCATTTTGCAGCTGCCAGTGTTCGTAGTTGCTGCATCAACAATCATAGGCTGGCAATCTTTAAGTAACAAGACTTGCATCTTCCTGATTATGTACATACTAGCAATAAATGCTTCCACCAAAGAGCACCTTCCGTCACGTATGATTGCCTAAGTTTTCTCCTTCATTTCCTATTCTCAGTGCATCCATTGTTCAAATTCCTGAAGAATTCTCCTGGCGGAGCTATAAGATATCCCCTTCTGATTATTGAGTCTGCAGATTTGTCCTATTATCTTTATCCACATGACATCGCACGTTATGGGGACTGATTCAGCGTATTCCACGCTCCGGAAAGATTACATGGTTTCGGTGCTGAATGAGTGATGGTATTTCCCTTACCATGACTGAAGTAAATCAACTCTTCTAGGTAACTTTTATTATATAAATTTTGATACACTTTTTCCTTGAGTGTACTTCTCTTTCTATTGCAGTATATGTGTATTCATAAGTTAATCAATTCATGTTCACCGCTTATTCTCCAAATAAGTGTAAATCATCCGTTTAGTGTACACACCGCGTACTATGTGCATATGTGTTTAAATACCTACTGTCGTCTTATACCAGTTTTCATTTAATAATTAACTGCTCACGTTACTGATGTTATGTAAATTTTCATGTACTCGTTCCTTGAGTGTATTTTTGTTGTCATTTCAGTATAAGTGATGTTAATAACCTCGATTAATGCCATATAAACTTTTTTGTAAATGGCCCCAAGACTAGCCGTGGGCTAGTCTTGGGGCCATTTGAATTGATCAAGTTTGTGATATAGACTTCATTTTCAAGAAGCAGTAAGAATTGAAAATTGATGAATACAAATACTTTCATTTTAAATTTGAAATTAAGGTATCATAGCAAGTCGTTTCATGTTGCACGGACAGCTACCATGCATAGTTTACTACACTGTAAAAAATTTCCGTAATTTAACGTAGAAAACATACGTAAAAAACAGATAGTGTCATGTTTTATCGAAAAGGGAAGGAGTCTACGTTAAAAAACGGACGACACTTCTGTTTTGTCAAAAACGGAGGAAACGTACGTTAGAAAGACAAAAAAACGTGTTTAGCTTTCGTGTTTTCAAAAACGGAGAGTTTCCGTAATTTGTGCCGGACATCGGAATTCGTTAAAACTGCAGGTGCACAGGTTTCTTTTTGAGGTGACAATGCAGTACGTTATTAATCGAAATAAAATAATAAGATGCGCTCGTGGGGGGGGGGGGGCGCTGATTACCTCGCAAACGCACTAGCTAGTACTCGTTAGTTGTCCAGTGGTTGAGCAACGTTGGATTGCGGAAGCGCAAGGGTGCGCCACTTCACTCGGTTCTTTGCTCCTGTGGTCCCCTGGTTGTCCGGTTTTCGTCAGCGCCGTGTGACCCGTCTTGTGCCAAGTGTGTCACTGCTGGACTTCTGATTGAAAATCAGGTAAGCTTTATTTTACTGCGTTCATCAACGCTCTTTGGCCAGCAGTTGCAAGCGACACGCGAAAGCCCTACAGGCCCATACTGTTGCAAGTCGTGCGGGCGAGCCCTATAAATATATACAGCGAGGGCAGACAAAGAGCTCAAGCGTGCGATGTTTTCAGTGCTTATGGAAGATATATAGACTAACACAAAAGCAGCTGCAGAATACTAATGTGGCAACAGCTGTTGTTTAGCTGTGTGCGCATCGGACAACTCGCTGGATTGGCCTTTGTTGCTGTGACGCTAGGACTACAATCTCAAATTTTTTCGTCCACCCAAAGGCTCGATCATTTGTGCTTGCATTTCGTGTGCATGCCGTGTTTCCTGTTTCCTGTAGCAAATTGCGAAAAAAATTACTGCCAGTGTTAGCGTGCTTCAGAATCGAATGACATGTGGTTCACACGTGTGTACTTGCGGGAATTCTCGCGTCCCTTCACGGCATTACACAGCTGTCTTGCAGTGAAGCCATTATGGAATGCATGTAAGACCGTTGCCCCGGAACCTTTATTTGTAGCGTCGTCTAAACTGCG
This sequence comes from Dermacentor silvarum, assembly GCF_013339745.2. Classification (NCBI taxonomy): domain Eukaryota; kingdom Metazoa; phylum Arthropoda; class Arachnida; order Ixodida; family Ixodidae; genus Dermacentor; species Dermacentor silvarum. The sequence goes on along the minus strand of NC_051154.1, from coordinate 450,940,709 downwards.
CAGTCTCCGCGCTTCAAATTAACTTATTTTTACCTATGGTGGGGCCTCTGCATAGCACGCGATGAAACATTGTGAAGGCGTCATGCGAGACCGTGGGTTTACTTGTTAAATATCGGTGTCAGTTTTGATTGCGATTGACAATGATCGTTGCTATATGGTCCAACGATCCGGTTCCAGTCTGGGTGAGCTCAAGCGCACCAGTTTTTGTAAGTGGGTCCGAAGCACTTATGAAATTTGTATAAAATTGTAATATAAAGCTTTTCTTTTTTCTCAAGAAAACATTATTTCGTTTGCCATTGTGGGTAAGGAGGTCTGCTGATCGTCTGCAACTCTCAGAACTACGTGGTCGTCAACGTCCTATCGCGATCAGGCCCGATCGCGATGCACGGATCGCGAACTGTCTGGATCCGTATCGAGCTCTTATCCCGAATGCTCCCTATCGCGATCGAAAGTGACCGTGTGACAGCGGTATTAAAGCTGACAATGTACTTCATGACACTCTGACATTTTTATAATGTACAAACCATTAGCGGTTTATGCTCCTACTCATTCCTTTGCTGGTGCTCCTTTCGTGAATCAATCACGCTCGATAATACACCCGACTCTAATTGTGCAGCTGATGTGGACCTCACATATCCTCAAAATGTGAACTTGTATTCTCATTAATGGCGAAAATGGACTGCATCAGTTCATACGTTCATGCAATAATATTCTATTTGTGAATGTATAAGCCAGATCATGTAATGCTGACATTTGGTGGTATTTATAGGAATGTGTTACTGCTTTGAAAAAGCAAAGCACTATGGGATAAAATGGAAAGAAAATTAACATGAGCCGACATGCACACAAACCATTGTAACTAATCTACTGGTGTATATAGTCGACTGGTGTTATAGTACAATTGGAATAATAGTATATTATTGAATGCTTCTGAAAAAAAGGGACATGAGGAAAAACATGGACTTGAGAAGAAATAATTGTTTGATTTTTTTGCAGCTGCAGCACCAATGAAGAATGGCTGCTTGCCGTATTTGTGCACAGACGTTTTCAACGTTGGTGGACTACTTCGAGCACTACCATTATCACAGCAGTGTGCTGGGTGGTGCACTTTGCCCTAGTCAGCCATGCTCTGCTTTGTTTAAAAACTATGAAAGCCTGCGAAGCCACGTCTTCAGACATCATAGGAAACAACGCAGCAAACAGGATCATCCTGCATTTGTCTGCTCTGTGCCCTCATGCAGGGCAAGTGAGTCCACTCGCACGGAGTTTGTTTCCCATGTTGCTGAACATTTGGATAAGGGAATAGACGCTGTCATGTGCCCTTTTGTGGGGTGTTCCAGTGTTCTGAGGTCAGCAGGGTCATTCAGGACGCATGTGTCAAGGTACCATCGTGACACTACGGTAACACAGCTGTTACAAGTGCCAGATGCTAACTTTGAAGTCGAACCAGCTACTCAGGATGGGGCGAATAGTCGTGCCCCGATTGTTGGTGCTGGGGACACCTGTGAAACAGATTCTAGTGGTGGTAGCCATTTGGAGTGCAATCCTTTTACTGACAATTTTGCACCTTTTCTTTTAAAACTTGAGTCTCAGCATCATGTGCCAGCAAGCACAGTGCAATACATTGTTAAATAACTGCAGAATATTCACAATCTAAACAGAAACATGCCGTTACATCAAGTTGCCAAGACAGTTTCCACTGACACTCTTTCTTCAGTACGTTCTGCATTTTGTAAAGATGCCATTGAAGGTGCATTTGTCATACTGAGATTTTCGTACTCTCGTCATAAATATTATAAAAAAGTTTTGTTTTGTGCCACCAGTGGAAATCACTTTAGGCATGAACAAGCAAAATGCTGCGTCTACTTACCACAATGTGCCCATTGAGCATCGGATATATTTCATTCTCTCTTGCTCTCCTAGTAGCCAGCAAAGCACATCAGGAGACTACTACCAAGATTATATTTTCTGCCAGCCTTTCAGGCAATCAAGAGAGAACGTGATACAGGTAATTTTGTATCAGGATGTATTTGAAATAGTCAATCGGTTAGGCTCGTCAAAGGGCAATTTCAAGCTACTTGCAGTGTACATGACACTTCGAAATTTGCCGCTGCGTTACAGATCACGGGTTGAAAGAATGCAGTTGGTCATGCTTTGCCGCCAGAAGGATGTGAAAGAGTTTGACCTCGACAGAGTTTTGCAGCCTTTGACTGAAGATTTACTTCTACTTGGAACTAAAGGTTTACTTATTATAAAATGGGGTGAATCATTTTGTACTAGATTTCATTGCGGGTGCTAATCTGGGAAGCCACATGGTTGGCGGTTTCACTCAGAATTTTAGCACGTCAACATACTTTTGCCGCTTCTGCCTACTAACACGTTCCCAATTTCATCAGACCCCATATGCACTAGGACAAAGGCGAACCCCAGATAACTACAGACAGTCACTTGAACATGTCGTGAACACTGGAGGACATGATGACTGCGGCATAGTGACGAACTCTTCGTTTCATGCACTGAAGCATTTTCATGCGTGCCAGTCTGGTTTGCCACGATGTATTGGGCAAGATCTTTTTGAAGGCGTGGTTCGTTATGATATGCCATTATACATTCGGTACTTTGTCACTGAGAAAGGCTGGTTCAAATATGAATATCTTAACAACAGGATTTCTACTATCAAGTACAATGTCCATGACTTGCGAAATAAGCCAGCCAAAGTGTACAGTCCAAGTGACAAATTGGAGGCCATGCTTTGCAAAATTGGACACTAGTGAGTCTGCTTCCTGTGTTTGTAGGTATGAAAGTGGCTAACACAAGTGACCCAGTCTGGGAAACGTTTGTCAAGCTCATGGAGTTGACTGAACTCCTCATGGCACCTACTATAACGCCTGCTCAAGTAGCATACTTGAAAGTTTTGATTGAAAACTACATAACATCCCGAATTATTATTTTTTCTACTAACAAACTTCGGCCAAAGCATCATTATATGTTGCATTACGGTCAGGTAATTTAGGAGTTTGGACCACTTTGTCATGTGTGGACCATGAGATTCGATGGAAAGCACCAGTGTTTTAAACAGTGCATGCGAAGTGTGAGAAACTTCAGAAATGTTACAAAGACGCTAAGTGAACAGCATCAGCTGTATCAGTCATTCCTGGCAGCACGAGGTTTATTTCACATTCCAGCTGTGTACACAGATATGAGCCAGAATCAGGAGTCCAGTGTTTTAAACAATCTGAGGCATGTTAAAATACCTGACAACAGTGTTCTCATAAAGAAAGCTACTGTGGATGGCTGTTTGCATGCCGTGAATGACTACACTCTTGTGTCAGGAACACGGTTTGATGCATGTTTGGCTCAATAATTGCCATTGTTAAAGCTGGCTGCGAAGTTTTCTTTTTGGTGCAGTGTGTTCGGGCCACTCTCGCTCCAGCTTTTGCATTGTATGAATTAGAAAATGCATTTTGTGAAACAGCGCTTTTGCGCCCCTTTGAGTACTGGACAGAACGCCATACCAGCCCTATTTGCTTGGTCAAGCCTCCGTGATAAGGTTGAATTTTTATTTTCCAGAACAACTGTGAGTTTTAAACCAGCCCTGCATATTGAGGCTTTTTCAACAGAAATGTTGTTATTGTTCAAAGATAATGGACCTTTTTTCCAATTAGCTATGTGCATGCGCGTACCCTCACCCCAGCTGCATTCCACACCGCGCCCCCATTATCGCAGGCAGGTGTGCGAAGTGAGTGTGTGAACTCTTGCATGATTGGCGGCAATTTCCTGAGCTTGAGGAGCTGAACATAATTTTTCTCGTGTTCTCGGCCAGAACGTTGGTTCAAGGAAACGCTTAGCAGTTCGTGGGAAAGACTGCAAGCATTTTTGTCGATGAAAACGACTCCGTGAACTAACGCTCGAGCGATAGGCGCAGCATTTGAGATGAATCTCATGCTCGGCGCTTGCTGTACTGTCGATTGCACAAACCGGCATGGAATGGTAAACGTATTTTACTTGAGTGGAGCGCACAGTCAAATTAAAAAAAATTACACCACGTTATCAGTGAGTTATCAAGCGATTCTTGCTGAGTGTGGCAAGCCTGCGTTCTGGTAACAGCATGACACTAGCGCTGTGATTTTTGCACTTTTCGCCCTACGACTGACTCGGAAGTCACAGCGATGTTTTAATCTACAGGTATGTATACGGCACGGATTTTACCATTGGCTTAAGAACGTGTTACCGCATGCAGGCAGAAATAGCTGTACGGTTACGTGGGGCCAAACGAAAAGAAGAATCTCGCCACACAGCCGATCAGATTGCATCGTGCGAGGCCAAAGTGACACACTCGCGGTGTCGCATTATACAAAACTCATGAGTCTTACTTTTTGCAGGCAAATGAAGCTTTATGCGCCTGACAAAACAACGTGTTGCGTCCACTTACCTTTTGCTTACCCCCCGTACTGTGTTGCGTCCACTTAGTTCCCTTACTATGCCATATACGATACACATATCGAGATGAAACAACACTTGCCCTGCAGTACACTCGCAGTACGTTGCAGAAGTTTTGCATGTTGTTTATTCATCATGGTGAGCTGCTTGCATGCCCGCTCTTAAGGGAAAGCACGTACTTGGATGCGTATGTTGAACGCCTCCTTCGAGTCGAGCCACTCCAATCGACGGTCGAGTTTATCCTGAAGAAAGTCCTGCAACGGCGCGTTTGATGCTCGCACATGCATTCGTCAGTTGAATCAAAGTACTGACCAAGCTGTTGAAGAATAAAGGCTGGTGCGCCTCTGAAATCTTGGTTACTAACAGCCTGCACGTCGCATCAGCATGTTGCCGTCGCGTCGGTAAATGTAAAATGTGTTATTGCTACACGTGAGCAAATACGCGCGCGCTAGAACAGAACGATGAGATGCTACCGCAACAACACATGCAACACCAAAAAAAAGCAGGGACGGCTGTCGCGAGAGACTGCTTGGTCAAACACTGTCATGCTTTGCGTAGAGGCGAGAAGCGGCGGGAGCGTGTGTCCTGACTGTAGCTAAAGTGGCGGCTCCTAGAGAGGTCGCTTACTGGAACGAGGTCCATTGTTAAGTGCCCACATGGTGCACTTATACCAAATGGTAATGCAACATTGTTCTCTACGGCCTTTTCATTGTACTTCAATGCAACATTCATTTCTAAAAATTTTTTTCCATCCTTTGTGCAGTGCTTGCATGCATCAGGGTTAGAAACTGGTTACTAACCACTGTTTTAATGGAAATTATGATGTGATTACAGTTTGTAAATGACTACTGCTTCCATGTTGTAATATAGTTGTGGGTAAATTGTCTACTGTTAGGTAAGTTTGAAGTATGCACATGTTTATGCATTGTGGCTAAAAAGTAGATGTTTTGATTTTATGTTTTTATAGCCATGAATCTGTTTCATAATGCTAACATTGCATCAGCTCTGAAAGCCTGAATGGTTGTTTGGGAGATATTGCAGACTTGTTGCCCTGAATGTAATGCACCACGTGGTTTAACATGCAGACACAAAGGTCTGCATATTTAATATTAATTTGTTCACATGTTTATGTTTGATCAGGCATGATAAGTTCATAGCCCAATTGTTTGATATGTGGGGCTTACATTGCACAGCTAGTGGGGCAGCTGTTGCTAGGCATTCTTATTGTGTCCACTTGCAGCTTGCTTTGAAGCTTTGGCATACTAAGCAGCATTCTGCAAATGCTTTTCGTGTACGCAAGCACTGCTGACCTACGTGTGCATTCCATATCTTACCAGCGCCTATAGAAACCACCGCATACTGGAAAATTAATATTCAATTTGAACTTGTGAATGCATACTGATCTTGCTCAGTTTATTAAGCTTGAATTCACAGAATGGGACTGCGTATGCAATAGCGAGTGTTACTATTGCAACATAATTGAATGTGCGAGGTCACAGGATCGAGTCCTCAGCAGCCGCATTTCGATGGGGGCGAAATGTGAAAAAACCCATGTACTTAACTTTAGGTGCACGTATAAATTATTCCGGAGTCCTCCACTACGGCTTGCCTCATAATGAGATCGTGGTTTTTGGCACGTAAAACCCCATTATTTGAAAAAACAATTTTTACACTTCCTCTTATTTTTTCCCTCTGAGAAAAGTGTGGTGTAATATTTTTGGAATAACCATCATGTATAACATGTTTTGATTTATAAGTTTCCTAAAGGGCAAAAACCCTTAAAGAGCAGGAAAAATTCATTCGTGTCAAGGACATACAAAGTGTTTATGCTTGATGGGAGCACAGCCTTAGTTCATGTACATTAACAAAATTAAGCTAACGGGACTGAAGTTGCTCAAACAATAGATACTTTGACCTGAAATGTTATCATTGTATAAAGACTGAAAATAATGCCCTTTGGATGTCTTGTGTGTCATTAATCTTGTTATCCTTAACTTTTCTTTCTAGCATTCATTCAGCTCTTAAGCATTTAATAGGTGCTTGCTGAAAATTGGTTGAAAGCTTTGTTTTTGTATGTTTGTTTGTATGTAATCTGGTGTAAGTTAGTTGTCAGTTGTTAGTAATCTGGTGGTGTTAGTTGTCATGAAGAGTTGTCTACGTTATTGTAACAGGGGTGCAACCGCTGTGCTGCTTGTATCATATTGATACAAGTGTTAATTTCTGCACCTTGTGCCAATATGAGAAAGTTGGCCGAAATTAGGCCATGCTACAATTCAAATGTATTTGGTAACGGCTGCCATAAAGGTCATGTCATCAATGCAAGAGACGGTGGAAGGAGGGCTGTTTCTCTTGCACACATGCTAGGAAAAAATGGCACTTGCTTGGTCGAAAGGTAGAGCAACTTCGTAGTGGTGGTCCGATATGTTTAATATGACCGTCTTACACCAAAACACTGCGAGACAAAGTTAACATCACACTTTACTGTGCCAGAAGTATCCTCATTGAGCATTTACCTGTTCTTGTATGTCATTATGTGCATTTTCATTGGCCACAATGCAATCCAAGGTGTCGCACATAATGAATTGCCAGGCAGAGGTCACAAGCCACAGCTAAACAGCTTCATTTGGCAACTTGTTTGGAGCACTTGAGCTTTACCCTGTAAGTGCACAGATGCTGGCCATTAGCCTGCAGCATGTGCTATAGTGCAATATTTGAATGTACCATATTTTTCAGCACTATAGTCTGCACCCGGGGTAGAGTCCACGGGGGCGAATGAGGGTCTAAATTAATGTGTTCTAGATAGTCCGCACCTGCTCTATAGTTTGTAGAAATGAGAGACGCAGAGGTTTTATAGTTGACCATTAAAAGTATGGGTAGAAGTCAATAAGTAATCAAAGTAGGGAGTCTGAAAACCCACCAAATCACTCTGATGATGATTATTGTGGTTTGTTGGCGCAAGGGCCAGTTATGGCCAAAGAGCGCCAAGACGATGGTAATGACTTGTTAATGATATATGAATAGTCAATTACATGAATAGATGTGGCATGGCTGTAAAGGGGCCTAAAAACAGTCGCTGTAAAGTGCGTAAAATCTATACGTAATAAGATTATGGCAATGACTAATGATGTGTGCTATAGACATGAACAATGCATTGCAAAAGAGTGATAAGACAAAATATCACAGACGTAAGAATCGGCCAGAAGCACAAGTGCCTAAAACAGAGCCCTTGAAACACAAAGGCCTGGAGACATGTGCTATAAAGAACTATCACAGCAACATCCTCCGAAGAGAGGATGCGCTACGAACTTATTGGCCTAATAACATGTAGCACAACATCATTCAAGAATGCGAGGACTGCTGTGGTGTTAAAGAGCGGTTCTTTACCAAGGAACATAGCGGGATGTAGAGGGAGACAGTAGCGATATGCTAGAGGAAAGTGTTTCTTTCTTTCTCTTTCGGCTTCCCGACACTCCAGGAGGACGTGGAGGACGGTGAGCCTCTCGCCACATCTACCACAGGTTGGAGTATCATTACCATTCAATAGAAAATTGTGGGTGCCGTACGTGTGTCCTATTCTCAGACGACAGAATAGGATATCAGTTCGCCGGGTTTTTGTTACGGAGGGCCAGTAACCTAACTGTGGCTTAATCAAATGAAGCTTATTATTTGTTTCTGCGTCCCACGAGCGTTGACAGTGGCTTCGCAGTTTCTTTCGCAAGAAAGGTTTCAAATCTGTTGCAGAAACAGCAGCTGTAGGGTTATTAGCGGGTGATGTGACTGATGTGGCCATTTGGTCGGCAAGAACATTGCCTTCGATGCCTCTATGCCCAGGCACCCAGCATATTATCACATGCTGGTTAGTTGCGTACGCTCCACAAAGAACAGAATAGAGCTCAATGAGGACAGGGTTTTTCTATTTACAGGGCGACTTCAGGGCTTTTACGACGCTTTGGGAGTCTGTAAATATAATAGTTTTGCGTAATATTGCGTAGGCCTCAGCCGTAAAGATACTTGTTTCTGGGTGGAGTACGCCAGATTCCGAGAAGGATGGACCGACGGCTGCATAAGATACTCCGGCATATGATTTAGAAGCGTCCGTGTAAAATTCTGTGCACGAGTACTTGGACTGTAATTCTAGCAAATGCATTCGGATTTCGACCTCTGAAGCGTGCTTTGTAACTTCTACAAAGGATATATCACATTCTACTACCTGCCACTCCCAAGGTGGTAACAGCTGGCTGAAGGCATAAGCGATGTTCGAGGAGTGGGATGTCCATTTCTTCGCTAAGCTCCCTGACACGCAGTGAGAAAGGCTGTCTTACAGAGGGACGATTCCGAAAAAGTGTAGCACACGTCATATCGTTAACGGTATTAAAACACGGATGCTGCTGATTAGAGTGAACTTTAAGGAAATATGTGAGGCTGGTGAATGTTCTCTGCAGGTGGAGTGACCACTCATTTGATTCGACGTATAGACTTTCAATGGGGCTTGTTCTGAAAGCTCCAGTGGCCAGGCGGATACCTGGATGGTGGACGGGATCCAGCATCTTCAGCGCACTAGGGGCGGCAGAGTGATATACCGCGCTACCATAATCCAATCGAGATGAAATCAGACTTTTGTAAAGATTCAGTAAACACTTCCTGTCGCTACCCCAGGATGTGTGAGACAAAATTTTCAGTAAGTTCATCGTTTTTAGACATTTCACCTTGAGATATTTTATATGCGGAATGAAAGTAAGTTTATAATCAAGTATGATGCCTAGGAACTTGTGCTCTTTCTTGACAGGTATTTGTTGTCCATACATTTCGATAGTGGGATCTGGAAGAAGCCCTTTCTTCCTGGTGAAAAGAACACAAGAACTTTTGTGGGGGTTCACTTTGAATCCGTTTTCGTCTGCCATTTGGACATTTGTTCAAG
>NC_051154.1:450895784-450931251 GCF_013339745.2 Dermacentor silvarum | reverse complement strand
TAGCGAAAAAACTGGCAGGGCACGTTTTGCAGGCGAAATTGTCTTTTTTTCTTGTTGTAAGCCTTTTTAATGTTGGTTAAACCAAGCGAGCGCTTCCTTTCAGAATTATACGTGTGGCACATGTTATTATCATGATACCAATTTTTTTTGAAAGCTTCCAGTTATGTCAACAGTACGATCGGAGAACCAGGCATACAATCCTCTAAAAATAATTCAAGTTCTCTATTAATGAAGTATAATCTGCTTTCGTGTAATCGCGTATTGTTTTAGGGGCACTTATTCTGTGTGTGACAGGGGCTCTTATCAAAAAATGAATGAAAGAGTGGTCGCTCAAACCGGGAACAGACTGAGTGACTCTATAATATCTGGGACAGTCGTAAGCACTAGATCCAGTGTGTTAGCTGATGTGGGACCAATTCTAGTTGGTTGGGAAACGAGTTGCTTGAGGTTAAAATCTAGGCATAGAGTTATGAAGGCTGCGCTTTCGGGTGACGATTCTGTAACAACGGGACGAGAGATGGACCAATTAATTTTAGGGAAATTGAAATCACCTAAGAGTAATAAGGAAGCGCGGGGAAAACGTAGTGCTAGGTGTTTAGTACGTCGTGCAATGTTCACAAAAGCCTGAACTTTGCACTGGGGGGCGGTAACATGCACAGAGTAGCATATTTTGATGATTCACTCGGATACTAACACAAACGAGCTCAATGGGGTATTGAGTACAACCAAGGTTGGAAACAAGATTGTCTGCGACAGCGATGAGTGCCCCGCCACCAGATCTGGCATTCGATTATAACGATAAATGGCGTATCTTTTGTCACAGTTAAACAATTCGTATCACCCGATTTCGGCGAGAGCCAGGTTCCGTAAGTACAACGACATCCGCCAAGCATGTGTTCAACACAGAAGATAAAGCGTCACGTTGCTTAGCATACTCCTAATGTTAGTAAGTAAAAAGACAGCCAGCGTTAGGTGTATCTTGCTGCGCATTGTTAGTTAGGATACCAACGTGTCACTACTGGCAAACGAGGGAGCTTGACGCGCCCTGTCTGTACTAGGGTCACGGCTCTGATGAAGTTCACAGACGCAGTCAGTAGATGGGGAGTAAACATAGCACTTCTTATTTATGTACAGTTGTTATATCGCACGGAGAACTGCTGACCACTGGCTTTACCGTAATCGAAAAGCTTTTTGCGCATGTTTCTGGTTTGTCCGGCAAAAGTCTTCATTGATGAATATTCTAGAAGATTTTAGCTTGCTGCGCGATGTAAATATGCCATCTCTGAATTTGAAAGATTCAAACTTAACAATAACTGGCCGACATTTTCCAGGAACAAACTTTCCCAATCGATGCGCGCGAGATATGCGGTCGTCGCTACTGCTCAAATTTAGGTCTAGTGCGATGTTAAGGGCTGCGCATATTTTCTGCTCAGATTGCGCCCATGTTTCTGAAGGACTGTCAGGGATACCGTGAAAGATTAAGTTTTCTCTGCGCGATCGGTCTTCGATGTCGTCGAGACGGTGGTTCAGATTAGTAACTTGAGGGACGAGGCTTTCGTGTATTTTGCCTTCAGACGGCTGGATAGTGCTTTCAACTATGGATAGCCTATTGTCAATTTCAGCAATCCGTTGCTCGAGCGCAGTTTGGACATCCTTGACCTCGTTAAGAGAAGTCATGATTTCCTCATGCTTTGTATCAACCTTGGTATGTAGTCCCTTTAGAAGTGATAACAGATTTGTTATCACTTTAGATTTGATACACAAATTGTGTATGAAAAGGCATTTGATTCAGTAGAGATACCAGCAGCCATATAGGCACTGCGTAATCAGGGAGTACAGAAGGCATACGTGAATATCTGGGGAAAGGATTCCACGGCTATCCGTTGGTTCTCCACAAGAAACCTAGAAAGATACTTATCAAGAAAGGGTTCAGGCAAGGAGACACAATCTCTCCCATGCTATTCACTGCATGTTTAGAAGAAGTATTCAAGCTCTTAGACTGGGAAGGCTTATGAGTGAGGATCAACGGCCAATATCTCGGCAACCTTTGGTTTGTAGATGACATTGTTCTATTCAGCAACAATGGGGACGAAATACAACAAATGATTTAGGACCTTAATCGAGAAAGTGTAAGAGTGGGGTTGATGATAAATATGCAGAAGAAAAAGATAATGTTCAGTAGCCTGGCAAGGGAGCAAGAATTCAGGATCGCGGTCAGTCTCTAGAGTCTGTAAAGGAATACATTTCTCTAGGTCAGTTACTCACAGGGGACGCTGATCATGAGAAAGATATTTACAGAAGAATAAAATTGGGTTAGAGGAGCACATGGCAGGCATTACCAAATCCTTACTGGGAGATTACCACCGTTGTTGAAAAGAAAAGCGTACAATTTTGCATGCTACCCTTGCTAACATATGGGGCAGGAACATATGGAGCAAAGAAGCTCGAGAACAAATTAGGAACCGCACAAAGATTGATGGAACGAAAAATGATTAGCCTAACTTTAAGAGCCAGGAAGAGAGTGGTGTGGATCAGAGCATGGCAAACGGGGATAGCCGATATTCTAGTTGACATTAAGAGAAAAAAATGAAGCTGGGCAGGCCATGTAATGCGTATGAAGGATAACCGGTGGAACATTAGAATTACAGAATGGATACCAAGAGAAAGGAAGCGCAGTCGAGGACAGCAGAAAGCTAGGTGGGGTTGTGGAGTTGGGAAATTTGCAGGCGCAAGTTGGAATCGGTTAGCGCAAGACAGGGGTAATTCGACATCACAGGGAGAGGCCTTCGCCCTGCATTAGACATATATATATATATATATATATATATATAGGCTGATGAAAAAAATACATGGATGCAAGAGCTTTCAAAGATGGTCATGCACACAAGCACAGCTAAGCTCCAGTGGCTTTCCTCGAGGATGGTTCTTGAGCAGTGCACAGACCAGCGTTATCTGAGTACATGTTGTCCACTGTGTTTAGTGTCGCGCACAGGAAACAGGCTTTGTTGTCAAAATAAAGGGCAATGGCCGAGGGTTTGCAGTTGCAATGAGACTCAAACGTACTCTGCAGCGAGGTTGCCACGTGAAATATTCCTTCGGGTGAGAGACATTCAAGAAGTGAATCCCATGATCATATTGGAAGAGTCTGGGGTGCCTTCTAAGTGGGATGTTTCGAAATGGGAATAGTCCTATTTTAGGATGGAGTACTTTACGTGTTGAGGAGGTGGAAGTGTGGCCTGAATGAAAGTTCAGGGTGAAAAGAGACTGAAAAGGATAAAGTAGTGCACGTTGTACAGCCATGCCTTCATGAACAAACTAAGATGGCATGAAGATTGTGTAAATAATTTTAACAGCTGATATGGGTGTGTGTGCCCCCTGAGGAAAGTAGTTTGATTTTTGTTGTTGCTTGAGGGCATAATTGACCTTAGGCATAATGTAGTGATTGCCCTTCTATATGCAAAATATAGCTACATTGTCTGATGCCATTCCTCCAAGAAATTCTGCTCTTTTTCAGTTGTCTTGTAGATCAATTTGAGATCAATTGCTGTAAAAGTAATTTGAGATGTTGTCAATTGAGGCACTTTCAGTAAAGTATTTTGTGGCTCAGTTTTTCTCTATCTAGAGCTAAACAACAAGAATATGAAATGGTTAAAAAAAAGGTAATGTGTGTGTGTGTAAGGTCGATGTGGGCGCTTTTGCCAAGATTGAAGTAATGTGGCACACCGATATATGTGCCAGCGAGCTGTTTCAGAGTGAATGGGCCCAAAGTCAGGCGAGCAAATGAGCGTTTAATTACGCTATCACGATGCTCATTTTTTTTTTTGCCTACATATGTGCAAAAAGGGTGCAGCATAAATGTGTCCGACATGGCGCTCGTTTCAAGTGAAAAGCTAAACTTGTACTGGTAATGAATATTCGTGTTACTTTACTTATAAAATGACCGCAAATTTCGGTTTCGGTTTTGAAAGCGAAACCTGATCTGCGGCGCAAGTAGCCAATCGGCGTCGTCGCTTAGCCACAGCGTGCACGTGCTTCATTGGCAGCCTGAGTCGACGCGTCTCATGCTATAATCGCCGTAGCTTTGGAACGCCGTCATTTGAGAGCTGTGCGAACACCCGAGAAAAGCAGTCCTCCCCATTGGTAAGCTGCTCATTTATTTCACGCGACTCGCGTACTTACAGTGGTGCAGCTGTCAGCGTAGTGCGTTTTTTTTTTTTTACCCCTCCATCAACTTCATCGACCAGGAAGTTCTGCTATTCGCGCTAAAACTGATTTTATGGAAGCAGTTAGTAATCGAGCGCCGACGCCATACTGAAGTATCCAGGTGTCCACCTTTGCCTTAAATTTATATATCTAGATGGTGAAATAAAAGATAAGTGTAATTGCGATCGCATATAAATATAGTCTACTAGCGAATATGTGCGACTTCATGGCGTCTCGGACGCTGAGGTAGCGTGCGTTCGCTGTTCATTGTTAATGTGCGCGCAATTTGTTAAGGCGCAAAATGTCCGCGAACTTTATAGTCGTGTTTGGACGTGGCATCAATGCTCGGAAAGGTTTTGGAAGGCAGTCCAAGACATCTGGCGCTAATTAGTCACCGCTTGGGGAAAGAAATATCTGTAATACGTGGCCAGCATCACACTGGAACGCCCAACGTTACTCGTTGGGAACGCCTTCATATTAAAGATGGCGTACGCGCTTTTGAACACTTTCTCGTACTTGCCGGACCCTTGCGCAAATGTGAGAAAAATCTGGAGACCCAAATAGTTTATTTTCTTTCTTGTTTTATCGAGCGCGATAGGTATTCAATATATCGGTCTCGATTGGGGCCTTAGCGGAACTCGAGCCATTATTTGCTATCGAGAAATATTCGATCGCGCTTTGCACAGACGCAAAACAGTTATCACATATGTATACATATCTATAGGCATCTATAATTACCATTTAGATGCACATTTTCCCTGGGAAAATAAACGCGTAGACGCGCGCGCATTATTCAGTAGGGCAACTGTAAATAATACATTATGGGATATTTACGTGCAAAAACCACGATGTGATTGAGGCACGCCGTCGTGGAATAATGGGGCCACCTGGTCAACTGACCTGGTGTTGATCTTAAACGTGCAGAAACAAACGCGCAGAAACAACCTAAGTACACGGTTGTTTTCGCATTTAGCGCCCATAGAAGTGCGGCCGCCGTGGCCGGGATTTGATACCGCGATTGAAGTAGGGCAACTGTAATTGAAATTTGAATTGGTTTCTCGCAAATAACCTTACCTTATCCCCATGATATTCGTTTAGGATCATATCAACTGCCTGCTTCGGAAGTATTTGTTTGTGAAGGTATGGACCCCAATTGCTTCCTCATCTAATTTGCCATGAGATCCTACACGATCATTTCGTATTTATCCACCCAGGGGCTCCCATATGTCTGTAATATGGCTGTGTGTTAAACGGATGTATTTGTTGTGTTGCATTAAGCACACGTCTTTTGTTTGCCATGCGTAGAGTTGATAGCGAAATTACCATATTTACTCGATTGTAACAAGCCTTTGATTATAATATGCACCTTAGTTTTCAGACTGGAAATGAAGATTTAGTGTGCTCTTAGCAAATTGTAACGTGCTCACTTTCATATACTAAAAAAGCACGAAATGTAATATCCTTACAGTGTTCCCGCACAATAGAATTTTATGGTAACAGAAAAGTAGCGATTTGTTTGCACTCAAAAAAAATTTTTATTCATGTTCGCTCCAGACACATTTCGTGAGACACCCCCACACAAGTCCTGCAGAGTTTGGCCTGCTGCTGAAGGCCAGGGCAACGCAAAAACACGTCCCTGCAGCAGCTAGCAAGCCTAGTGCACTGTGGTAAGTTGTGAAAAGGTATGCCACTTTGTTCAAACTGCGTTTCTGCGGTGGCCTAAATTGTGCAAAGTTAATCTAGTCTACTTTCATGAACCATGACTAAGCTAAGCTGACTGTTAAGCATAAAACAAACAAACTTTTTTAAAATGCGAGAAAAGCTTTTGCAGGGCCGGTATTTTGTAGCGATGCCTTTAATGTCATAATGCCTTTTCGCGCTTTGTCAGTGACAATTATCAATGCACGGAAAGGTTTTGGAAGGCAGTCCAAGACATCTGGCGCTAATTAGTCACCGCTTGGGGAAAGAAATATCTGTAATACGTGGCCAGCATCACACTGGAACGCTTTCCTATTAAAGATGGCGTACGCGCTTTTGAACACTTTCTCGTACTTGCCGGACCCTTGCGCAAATGCGAGAAAAATCTGGAGACCCAAATAGTTTATTTTCTTTCTTGTTTTATCAAGCGCGATAGGTATTCAATATATCGGTCTCGATTGGGGCTTTAGCGGAACTCGAGCCATTATTTGCTATCGAGAAATATTCGATCGCGCTTTGCACAGACGCAAAACAGTTATCACATATATAGGCATCTATAATTACCATTTAGATGCACATTTTCCCTGGGAAAATAAACGCGTAGACGCGCGGGCATTATTTAGTAGGGCAACTGTAAATAATACATTATGGGATATTTACGTGCAAAAACCACAATGTGATTGAGGCACGCCGTCGTGGAATAATGGGGCCACCTGGTGTTGATCTTAAACGTGCACCTGGACCTAAGTACGCGGTTGTTTTCGCATTTAGTGCCCATAGAAGTGCGGCCGCCGTGGCCGGGATTTGATACCTCGATCGAAGTAGGGCAACTGTAATTGAAATTTGAATTGGTTCTCGCAAATAACCTTACCTTATCCCCATGAGATTCGTTTAGGATCATATCAACTGCCTGCTTCGGAAGTATTTGTGAAGTTATGGACCCCAATTGCTTCCTCATCTAATTTGCTATGAGGTCCTACACGATCATTTCGTATTTATCCACCCAGGGGCTCCCATATGTGTGTAATATGGCTGTGTGTTAAACAGATGTATTTGTTGTGTTGCATTAAGCACACGTCTTTTGTTTGCCACGCGTAGAGTTGATAGCGAGAATACCATATTTACTCGATTCTAACGAGCCTTTGATTATAATATGCACCTTAGTTTTCAGACTGGAAATGAAGATTTAGTGTGCTCTTAGCAAATTGTAACGTGCTCACTTTCATATACTAAAAAAGCACGAAATGTAATATCCTTACAGTGTTCCCGCACAATAGAATTTTATGGTAACAGAAAAGTAGCGATTTGTTTGCACTCAAAAAAAATTTTTATTTATGTTCGCTCCAGACACATTTCGTGAGACACCCCCACACAAGTCCTGCAGAGTTTGGCC
Source organism: Dermacentor silvarum (assembly GCF_013339745.2). Classification (NCBI taxonomy): domain Eukaryota; kingdom Metazoa; phylum Arthropoda; class Arachnida; order Ixodida; family Ixodidae; genus Dermacentor; species Dermacentor silvarum. Next base: position 450,923,957 of record NC_051154.1, on the reverse strand, counting down.
TGCTGCTGAAGGCCAGGGCAATGCAAAAACACGTCCCTGCAGCAGCTAGCAAGCCTAGCGCACTGTGGTAAGTTGTGAAAAGGTATACCACTTTGTTCAAACTGCGTTTCTGCGGTGGCCTAAATTGTGCAAAGTTAATCTAGTCTACTTTCATGAACCATGACTAAGCTAAGCTGGCTGTTAAGCATAAAACAAACAAACTTTTTAAAAATGCGAGAAAAGCTTTTGCAGGGCCGGTATTTTGTAGCGATGCCTTTAATGTCATAATGCCTTTTCAGCGCTTTGTCAGTGGTCAGAGCGACGGTCCGCTCGCGTTATCAACATTGATATCATGAGCGGACCGTCGCTCTGACCAATGACAAAGCGCGATAAGCGCGCAAAGGCATTATTAATTTAAAGGTATCGCTACAAAATACTGGCCCAGTACTCGTTTAAGTTTCATCAACCACTCGATCAATTCTTTTTGAGTGTGATAATAAGAGCTCAAGCAAATGAATCCTTTAGATAATATACTACCAAGTGGACCATTTGTATGCATGTCCTTTATTGTTGGCATAGGTTGCAAGATTGTAAAAAATTCTTCCTGCTGCAGTGTGCACCTGCCAGCTGCAATGTCCATGCAAGATGACACCGCGCTGGGCTATATATTGGCACACCTCAAGAACGCCGTGAGTGCTGACGAAGGTGTGCCTCTCTCCAGGCTGCAAGGCATCCTTTCACAACTCCCACCATCAATCCGCGGCCGGTTCTGTGCAACAACTCAAACCATACGGTTGGTCGCAAGACGGTTTCCCGGCACAATTGTTGTAGGTTCGGACAACAGAGTTTACACGTCCGCACAAGCTCGCACATCTACCAAAAACAGTGAAGTAAAGAGCCCCAACACGACTGAGGCACCCGTTGAGCTCAGTAATGTCACTGGCACAGTCGCGAAAGTGTTAACATTTTATGGCTTTGTAGATGTGGCACACCCGCTCCGAGCTTGTATTTTTTTTCACAAGCGGTTTTTCGAGGAAAACAGACACCATGACCTGACAAAGTCGGGGATCAAGCTAGGCGACGTCGTCATATTAGACGCAGTAAGAAGCCCACCAGGACACAGAGCCAAGTATCAGGCCACTCGTATAAAACTGGTAAGAAAAGTGGCCCACACCAACAATCCCGCACGAAAGCCGGCAGCGTGCCAACCAGGAAGTGACTGCGTGACCAGTGGATATTGTGGCACAATCCAAGCCGTGAATCCAGGCCATGCATTTATATTATTTGGCCAGGACAATAAAGATTGTGCCTACTTTTCTATTGACAACGTTGACAAATCCCTGCTTCAGCCGCAGGAGAGCCTACACGACCTCTTTAGCGTCGGGGACAAGGTCCACTTCGATGCCCAGTCAAATGCAAAGTCGACCAACTGCGCCAAAAAGTGGCTGGCCACCAACGTCAAAAAAGTGCAGTGTGCTGAACTTGCGTAGTCGAGTGACAGTGGAGATGAGGATTTTCTATCCGACAACAATATGGCCGAGATCATGCTTGACCCAAAGGAGGCGCATTCTTCCCAAACTCTAAGAATACGAGTCTCATATCCAGCTTTGAGCGGAACGTCATGGTCCGAGTTGTACTGCAATGGAAAGAAGGTCCAGTCGTTCAGCGAGCTGTTTAAGGACTGCGCTCTGCAAGGCACAGTGGACGTCTTTGTAGACGCGGTCGCAGTGGAACGCGACGTGTGTAGCGACGCTCATGTACACTGGAGAACGGTCTGAGCACCCCCTCGTCGAGCAGAGCGAAAGCGTGTTTCAACACGTCCTCGCTCTTGCCATATTTGTGTAATTGTGATGTGTCAGAATTGTGATATGAAGTAGGTAATTTCATTCATAGGCATCAGAAATAAAAAATAACTTGCAAAACACTCTGAGTGAGATTCCTATGACTGCACTACGTGCATGGCATCCACAGCATTACCTGCCAAGTATTAACGCAGCATAGCGAACGTTAACATTTCATTTCTGCCCTTAGCTTCTGGCATAAATATGCCTAGAGTTGTCTCCACAGGTTGTACCTGTCTCCTTCAGACCATGTATACACAGGTCACATGGCTGGATGAACTGCAGTGATGAGGGAGCTTTATATAGCTGTGTTATATTGTGGCCTGTGTAGCAGCTCCTCTGGTGCCGGTGTTGTAATACAAGCCTAACATTTTGGTGTCTTTTCTCTTGTACGAAAACATCTTTGACAGAAATCTCTCTGTGAAATCCTAATGTGAACTGTGAATCAGAGAGGCAGAATCTGTTTGAGTGCGACATTTAAGAAGAGAGAAATGTCTCCATCCAAGTTTGAACATGAGCGAGTCTTGATGCTGGGACGACTCTTCGGCCTCTTTCTCGGAAGCCAAATCAGCCTCGAGTTATCGTAATTCTAATTTTTGAAACGTGCATTGCTTTTCTGTGTTTTCATGCTTTTTAGCTTCCGAAAGTAATTTTTGCAGGCGAATACAGCACAGTGATAGGCGGTTGGACCTCGATTCATGTGATGTTGCGTCTTGACACTTCTGGCATTGGACAGGTTTTGAACACTTTGTTCCCTTCAACTATTAAGTGGCTCGAAAAGCTTGCATCGAGATCCCTAGCATCATCCATGGACGCAACTGCTCTTGGCTTATACCAAACCCAACTAGATTCCCGAGTTAGTCTGAAAGTTCATTAGCAATGCATTATGAATACTATAATTTATATCGCATTTCAATTACCACATTTGATTTTTTCCTTGAAAATGGTTCCAAGAGGTCGCTCTTAGGCCCAACACCATGCCTTAAAGGGGGAAAATTTTGCCATTGCACAGAGAAATAAACCTGCATGCAAAGCCAAACATTGAAAATCTCATGATGCTGCTCTCATTTATTTAGTTGTTTATGTGTGAGAGCTGCTTATAATGCACAGGTAAAAGGCGCCAAGTGGAAACGACCAAGGTCAAATGGGTGCCTACTAGGACCGAGTCAGCAAGACTATCTTCTCATATCCTTAGACCCAGTTGTCGGATAACACCTCTTATTTCTTTGGTTCTTGCAGGCTGTGGGCTGTCTTCGCATACCCTTGCACCCAGTTTTTTTATAATAGTGCTTGCTTTTTCTTTGGTTTTTACACGCTGTGACACAATTGATACCCAGAAGTGATAGGAGGGAAATATGTGAAAGCGCAGGCTTTTCATTTATTTGTCTTGAGCAAGGAGCTTTTTTGCATTGTTTAATTTTTTGTTGTGACGTGGTATAAACATGTCCCCCCTTCCCTCCTTTCCGGCAGATGTCTTTTTGTATGTTTGTATGCATGCTTCTTTGCAAATGTTTGTATCGAGAGAGGATTGATGGGAATTGTTCGAATAAACCTTTTTGGAGTTTCCTGCTTATTGCACCTTACATTATCACTATGCACTGCAAGATAAGAAATGCAGTGAATAATGAGGTTGGCCCCTGGCTTGCAATCCTACATTGGGGTAGGGGAGAGAAAGAGAAAACTAATCGACGGGCAATACATGCATGTGCGACCAAATTGGGAAGGCCCACTAAGCTTCAACAAAGTCACACCCTCACCAGAACAAGACTTGACCTCCCTGGTGCAGTATGAGGTGACTCCTACAATTCACCCATGGCCCTCAGTCCACAGCGGCTGCGGACACCTGACGAAAGCAGTGGTAAGACCTGTGACGTGGCAGAGGGTGCTAAATATCTCTGGGCCCGGACAGGCCGCCACTGGAAACTGAACCTGGCAATGTTCAACACGCGCACCCTCTTGAGTGAGGCTAGTTTAGCAGGGCTATTTGAGGAATTGTCAGGCATTGCCTGGGATATTATTGGCCTTAGTGAGGTTGGAACAACTAGTGAGGCCTATACAGTGCTGATAACGGCCACATCCTCTATTACAGAGGCCTTCCAGATAAGAGAGAATTCGGGGTGGGATTTCTAGGCCATAAGGACATCGCGGGCAACATTGATGTATTCTACAGCATTAATGAGAGGGTAGCAGTCGTAAATAAACTGAATAGGAGGTGTAGAATGAAGGCAGTACAAGCCCCAACCTCCAGTCACAGTGATGAAGAAATAGAACAGTTTTATGAAGATGTTGAATTAGCAATGAGAAACATGCAAACTCAGTATACTGTAGTCGTGGGCGACTGCAGTGCAAAATGGGAAAAAGCAGGCTGGTGAGCAAGCATTTGGCAACTACGGCATCAATTCTAGGAACGCTAGAGGAGAGATGTTGGTAGAATTTGTGGAAATGAATAGGCTCCGGATAATGAATACCTTCTTCAGGAAGCACAGCAACAGCAAGTGGACCTGGAAAAGCACTAATGGAGTAACAAGGAATGAAATGGATTTCATACTCCTTGCCGATCCCAGCATAGTGCAGGACGTAGAAGTGTTGGGTAGGGCAAAGTGCAGCGACCATAGGTTAGTGAGGTCCAGGATATCTCTCAATTTCAAGAGACAAAGAATAAAATTAGTCATGAGGAGACGGGCCAACCTCGACGCAGTAAGGGTACACGCAGAACAATTCAGGCTGGTGCTCGCAAACAAATATGCAGCTTTAGAACAGGAAGATGAAGGCAACAAAGAGTTAATGAATGAAACCGTAACTAGGCTGATCTCGGAAGCAGCAGTTCAAGTGGGAGGTAAGACACAAAGCGGGGGCAACCAGTAGGTAAGTTTTCCCAAGTAGCGAAAGACCTAATAAAGAAGCGACAAAACAAGAAAGTGTCAAACTAGAGAGACCAGATAGAATTTGCTGAACTGCCAAAACTGTTCAACGAGAAGAAACTAAAGGATATTTGAAATTATAACGTGGAAAAGATTCAGGAAGCAGGAAATCGGAAGAAAACTAGGACAAGGAAAGTGTAGGAGAAGGCAAGATAAGATGTATTCACTGAAAGATAAGCAGGGCGATATCATGAGAAAATTCGATGACATAGTAAAAGCAGCATAATAATTCTATACTGACCTGTACAGTACCCAGAGCAGCCAAGTTACTTTCATTCGAAGTAGCGATGAACAGGATACAGAGGCTCATATAACTAGCAATGAAGAAGGAAGGGCCTTGCAAGACATGACCAGGAAAAAACCTGCTGGAGAAGGTGGAATAACAGTTGATTTAAGCAAAGATGGAGGAGATATCATGCTTGAAAAGCTCGGGGCCCTTTAACTGCAATGCCTCACGACTAAAGTGTACCAGAGAGCTGGAATTACGCCAACATTATATCTAATCCATAAAAAGAGAGACGTTAAAGAATTGAGGAATTATAGACCCATTACTTTCCTTTCAGTATTATATGAAATATTCACCAAGATAATTTCCAATATAGAATCAGGGCAACACTTCAGTCAACAAAGAGAATAGGCTGGCTTCAGGAAGGGATATTCTACGATGGATCATATATCCATGTCGTCAATCAGGTAATTGAGAAATCTGCAGAGTACAATCAACCTCTCTATATGGCTTTCATTTATTTATTTATTTATTGCAATACCCTCAGGGCCTAGGTGGCATTACAGAGGGGGTGGGTACATTCTTATTAGACAAGCGCAATAATGAGAACAACAACAAAGCTGAGTATGAAAAAACCAAAACAAAACAAGAAAAAGAACAATGATTAAAAGAGCAGTTTAACAGGTCAATACCAAAGGCCTTGAACGGCAATTGCGTTAGCAACGTTATTATACATGTAAAATACAAAACTTATTGAAAGAACAAGTAGCTGCGCAGGTTATTCTGTGAAGTGGTCAACAACTGCGGCCTTGAATGACTGTACATCTTCAATGCTGGCGATGGCACTGGGAAGGTGGTTCCAGTCAGAGCTAGTCTTTGGTATAAATGAATCATGAAACAGGTTAGTATGGCAAAAAGGAATGGCGACTTTATGCTGGTGATCAATACGTGCTGACAAATACGATGGCTTTGATAAAAGTTCACGTTTCAGGGACTGGTTCAAGAAAACAATTTTATGAAAGAGACAAAGACGTGAAATTTTTCTCCTTAAGAGCAGGTTCGGAAGGCCAAGATTAGATTTCATCAGCGAAACACTGGAAGTACGGGAGTAGTTTGATACGATAAAGCGAGCTGCGCGATTCTGAACAGACTCTATTGCATCTACAAGGTTACGTAAGCCTGGATCCCAGATAGCAGACGCATACTCGAGTTTAGGTCTTATTAGCGTTTGATATAGTAATAATTTTAAATGGCGTGGTGCTTCAGCAAAATTGTGGCGTAGGTATCCTAGTGCACGGTTAGCATTGTTAATGATGTAATTAACGTGAGTATGCCATGAGAGGTCATCCGTTATGTGCACACCAAGATACTTATAGGTGGTTACGTGCTCTAATAATGTGCCTTCGATTTCATAAGCTATGAATTCAGATGGGTTAGAACGGTGGGAGAATGTCATGCTCTTGCATTTATTAGTGTTGAGAGTCACAAACCATTGGTTACACCAGTTAGAAATATTATCTAGGTCAGACTGGAGGGCAGAGTGGTCAGATTCATTAGTTATTTCACGGTAAACAACACAGTCGTCAGCAAATAACCTTATATTAGAAGTAACTGTGCCAGGAAGGTCGTTTATATATATTAGGAAAAGCAGCGGGCCCAAAACGGACCCTTGTGGAACGCCAGATGTTACTTCGCAAGAATTTGAGTCACAGTCGTTAGTGGTTACGTACTGTAAGCGATTAGTCAAAAAGCACTCAATCCATTTTAAGATGTCGGGGTCAATATTTAGAATGCTCATTTTGTAAAGAAGTAATTGGTGGTTTACCTTGTCAAACGCTTTGGCAAAGTCAAGAAAAACGCAGTCAATAACTGACCCTTTGTCTAAAACGGATGCTATGTAATTGGTAAACGATAAAAGCTGAGTGTCACAGGAATAGTACTTACGAAAGCCGTGCTGAGATTCGCTGAAAAAAGAGTTATATTCCAAAAATGACACAAGATGAGAATAGATGACATGTTCCAGAAGCTTACAGGGAATGCTCGTTAAAGAAATAGGTCTGTAATTGTGAGGTGACTGAGGGTTACCGGATTTAAAAAAAGGAACCACCTTTCCCACTTTCCAATCGTCTGGAATTTCGCAGCACTGTAGAGATTGTGTGAAAAGGTGCGACAGAAAGATAGCGGAATACACTTCAGTATTTTTGAGAATCTTTGAGTTAATGTTATCAATACCACAACTAGATGACAATTTCAATCCGCGAATTAACTTGGCAACGCCTGAAAAATCAATTATAACATAATCCATGGGGAAAAAATCGCAAGCGTGAAGGGGTGGTGGTACAACAGTAGAACACTCTGAAAATGATTTAGCAAACACTTCATTTAATACATTGCAACAGTCTTCTCTGCGTATAGCTTCATCATCGAAATTTGTAAGAGATATCGCGTTCTCTTTTCTGGGCTTAACGCTATTCCAAAATCTTGATGGGTTGGTGGTCAAGAGGGACGGGAGTGTATCATTAAAGAAAACGTGTCTGGCCTCTCTGATGGCGGCCCGATAAGTTTTAAGGCTATCACTATAGATGCGCCAACGTGCGGGGTTGTTGGCACGTTTTGCTAGGCGAAATTGTCTTTTTTTCTTGTTTAGCAGCCTTTTTAATGTTGTGTTAAACCAAGGCGAGCGCTTCCTTTCAGAAATTATACGTGTTGGCACATATTTATTAATCAGTGATACCAATTTGTTTTTGAAAAGCTTCCAGTTATGTTCAACAGTACGATCGAAGAAACCAGGCATACAATCCTCTAAAAATAATTCAAGTTCTCTATTAATTGAAGTATAATCTGCTTTCGTGTAATCGCGTATTGTTTTAGGGGCACTTATTCTGTGTGTGACAGGGGCTCTTATCAAAAAATGAATGAAAGAGTGGTCGCTCAAACCGGGGAACAGACTGAGTGACTCTATAATATCTGGGACAGTCGTAAGCACTAGATCCAGTGTGTTAGCTGATGTGGGACCAATTCTAGTTGGTTGGGAAACGAGTTGCTTGAGGTTAAAATCTAGGCATAGAGTTATGAAGGCTGCGCTTTCGGGTGACGATTCTGTAACAACGGGACGAGAGATGGACCAATTAATTTTAGGGAAATTGAAATCACCTAAGAGTAATAAGGAAGCGCGGGGAAAACGTAGTGCTAGGTTGTTTAGTACGTCGTGCAATTGTTCACAAAAGCCTGAACTTGCACTTGGGGGGCGGTAACATGCACAGAGTAGCATATTTTGATGATTCACTCGGATACTAACACAAACGAGCTCCAATGGGGTATTGAGTACAACCAAGGTGGAAACAAGATTGTCTGCGACAGCGATGAGTGCCCCGCCACCAGATCTGGCATTTCGATTATAACGATAAATGGCGTATCTTTTGTCACAGTTAAACAATTCGTCATCCCCGATTTCGGCGGAGAGCCAGGTTTCCGTAAGTACAACGACATCCGCCAAGCATGTGTCAACAACAGAAGATAAAGCGTCACGTTTGCTTAGCATACTCCTAATGTTAGTAAGTAAAAAAGACAAGCCAGCGTTAGGTGTATCTTGCTGCGCATTGTTAGTTAGGATACCAACGTGTCACTACTGGCAAACGAGGAGCTTGACGCGCCCTTGTCTGTACTAGGGTCACGGCTCTGATGAAGTTCACAGACGCAGTCAGTAGATGGGGAGTAAACATAGCACTTCTTATTTATGTACAGTTTGTTATATCGCACGGAGAACTGCTGACCACTGGCTTTACCGTAATCGAAAAGCTTTTTGCGCATGTTTCTGGTTGTCCGGCAAAAGTCTTCATTGATGAATATTCTAGAAGATTTTAGCTTGCTGCGCGATGAAAATATGCCATCTCTGAATTTGAAAGATTCAAACTTAACAATAACTGGCCGACATTTTCCAGGAACAAACTTTCCCAATCGATGCGCGCGAGATATGCGGTCGTCGCTACTGCTCAAATTTAGGTCTAGTGCGATGTTAAGGGCTGCGCATATTTTCTGCTCAGATTGCGCCCATGTTTCTGAAGGACTGTCAGGGATACCGTGAAAGATTAAGTTTTCTCTGCGCGATCGGTCTTCGATGTCGTCGAGACGGTGGTTCAGATTAGTAACTTGAGGGACGAGGCTTTCGTGTATTTTGCCTTCAGACGGCTGGATAGTGCTTTCAACTATGGATAGCCTATTGTCAATTTCAGCAATCCGTTGCTCGAGCGCAGTTTGGGCATCCTTGACCTCGTTAAGAGAAGTCATGATTTCCTCATGCTTTGTATCAACCTTGGTATGTAGTCCCTTTAGAAGTGATAACAGATTTGTTATCACTTTAGATTTGATACACAAATTGTGTATGAAAAGGCATTTGATTCAGTAGAGATACCAGCAGCCATATAGGCACTGCGTAATCAGGGAGTACAGAAGGCATACGTGAATATCTGGGGAAAGGATTCCACGGCTATCCGTTGGTTCTCCACAAGAAACCTAGAAAGATACTTATCAAGAAAGGGTTCAGGCAAGGAGACACAATCTCTCCCATGCTATTCACTGCATGTTTAGAAGAAGTATTCAAGCTCTTAGACTGGGAAGGCTTATGAGTGAGGATCAACGGCCAATATCTCGGCAACCTTTGGTTTGTAGATGACATTGTTCTATTCAGCAACAATGGGGACGAAATACAACAAATGATTTAGGACCTTAATCGAGAAAGTGTAAGAGTGGGGTTGATGATAAATATGCAGAAGAAAAAGATAATGTTCAGTAGCCTGGCAAGGGAGCAAGAATTCAGGATCGCGGTCAGTCTCTAGAGTCTGTAAAGGAATACATTTCTCTAGGTCAGTTACTCACAGGGGACGCTGATCATGAGAAAGATATTTACAGAAGAATAAAATTGGGTTAGAGGAGCACATGGCAGGCATTACCAAATCCTTACTGGGAGATTACCACCGTTGTTGAAAAGAAAAGCGTACAATTTTGCATGCTACCCTTGCTAACATATGGGGCAGGAACATATGGAGCAAAGAAGCTCGAGAACAAATTAGGAACCGCACAAAGATTGATGGAACGAAAAATGATTAGCCTAACTTTAAGAGCCAGGAAGAGAGTGGTGTGGATCAGAGCATGGCAAACGGGGATAGCCGATATTCTAGTTGACATTAAGAGAAAAAAATGAAGCTGGGCAGGCCATGTAATGCGTATGAAGGATAACCGGTGGAACACTAGAATTACAGAATGGATACCAAGAGAAAGGAAGCGCAGTCGAGGACAGCAGAAAGCTAGGTGGGGTTGTGGAGTTGGGAAATTTGCAGGCGCAAGTTGGAATCGGTTAGCGCAAGACAGGGGTAATTCGACATCACAGGGAGAGGCCTTCGCCCTGCATTAGACATATATATATATATATATATATATATATATAGGCTGATGAAAAAAATACATGGATGCAAGAGCTTTCAAAGATGGTCATGCACACAAGCACAGCTAAGCTCCAGTGGCTTTCCTCGAGGATGGTTCTTGAGCAGTGCACAGACCAGCGTTATCTGAGTACATGTTGTCCACTGTGTTTAGTGTCGCGCACAGGAAACAGGCTTTGTTGTCAAAATAAAGGGCAATGGCCGAGGGTTTGCAGTTGCAATGAGACTCAAACGTACTCTGCAGCGAGGTTGCCACGTGAAATATTCCTTCGGGTGAGAGACATTCAAGAAGTGAATCCCATGATCATATTGGAAGAGTCTGGGGTGCCTTCTAAGTGGGATGTTTCGAAATGGGAATAGTCCTATTTTAGGATGGAGTACTTTACGTGTTGAGGAGGTGGAAGTGTGGCCTGAATGAAAGTTCAGGGTGAAAAGAGACTGAAAAGGATAAAGTAGTGCACGTTGTACAGCCATGCCTTCATGAACAAACTAAGATGGCATGAAGATTGTGTAAATAATTTTAACAGCTGATATGGGTGTGTGTGCCCCCTGAGGAAAGTAGTTTGATTTTTGTTGTTGCTTGAGGGCATAATTGACCTTAGGCATAATGTAGTGATTGCCCTTCTATATGCAAAATATAGCTACATTGTCTGATGCCATTCCTCCAAGAAATTCTGCTCTTTTTCAGTTGTCTTGTAGATCAATTTGAGATCAATTGCTGTAAAAGTAATTTGAGATGTTGTCAATTGAGGCACTTTCAGTAAAGTATTTTGTGGCTCAGTTTTTCTCTATCTAGAGCTAAACAACAAGAATATGAAATGGTTAAAAAAAAGGTAATGTGTGTGTGTGTAAGGTCGATGTGGGCGCTTTTGCCAAGATTGAAGTAATGTGGCACACCGATATATGTGCCAGCGAGCTGTTTCAGAGTGAATGGGCCCAAAGTCAGGCGAGCAAATGAGCGTTTAATTACGCTATCACGATGCTCATTTTTTTTTTTTTGCCTACATATGTGCAAAAAGGGTGCAGCATAAATGTGTCCGACATGGCGCTCGTTTCAAGTGAAAAGCTAAACTTGTACTGGTAATGAATATTCGTGTTACTTTACTTATAAAATGACCGCAAATTTCGGTTTCGGTTTTGAAAGCGAAACCTGATCTGCGGCGCAAGTAGCCAATCGGCGTCGTCGCTTAGCCACAGCGTGCACGTGCTTCATTGGCAGCCTGAGTCGACGCGTCTCATGCTATAATCGCCGTAGCTTTGGAACGCCGTCATTTGAGAGCTGTGCGAACACCCGAGAAAAGCAGTCCTCCCCATTGGTAAGCTGCTCATTTATTTCACGCGACTCGCGTACTTACAGTGGTGCAGCTGTCAGCGTAGTGCGTTTTTTTTTTTTACCCCTCCATCAACTTCATCGACCAGGAAGTTCTGCTATTCGCGCTAAAACTGATTTTATGGAAGCAGTTAGTAATCGAGCGCCGACGCCATACTGAAGTATGATCCAGGTGTCCACCTTTGCCTTAAATTTATATATCTAGATGGTGAAATAAAAGATAAGTGTAATTGCGATCGCATATAAATATAGTCTACTAGCGAATATGTGCGACTTCATGGCGTCTCGGACGCTGAGGTAGCGTGCGTTCGCTGTTCATTGTTAATGTGCGCGCAATTTGTTAAGGCGCAAAATGTCCGCGAACTTTATAGTCGTGTTTGGACGTGGCATCAATGCTCGGAAAGGTTTTGGAAGGCAGTCCAAGACATCTGGCGCTAATTAGTCACCGCTTGGGGAAAGAAATATCTGTAATACGTGGCCAGCATCACACTGGAACGCCCAACGTTACTCGTTGGGAACGCCTTCATATTAAAGATGGCGTACGCGCTTTTGAACACTTTCTCGTACTTGCCGGACCCTTGCGCAAATGTGAGAAAAATCTGGAGACCCAAATAGTTTATTTTCTTTCTTGTTTTATCGAGCGCGATAGGTATTCAATATATCGGTCTCGATTGGGGCCTTAGCGGAACTCGAGCCATTATTTGCTATCGAGAAATATTCGATCGCGCTTTGCACAGACGCAAAACAGTTATCACATATGTATACATATCTATAGGCATCTATAATTACCATTTAGATGCACATTTTCCCTGGGAAAATAAACGCGTAGACGCGCGCGCATTATTCAGTAGGGCAACTGTAAATAATACATTATGGGATATTTACGTGCAAAAACCACGATGTGATTGAGGCACGCCGTCGTGGAATAATGGGGCCACCTGGTCAACTGACCTGGTGTTGATCTTAAACGTGCAGAAACAAACGCGCAGAAACAACCTAAGTACACGGTTGTTTTCGCATTTAGCGCCCATAGAAGTGCGGCCGCCGTGGCCGGGATTTGATACCGCGATTGAAGTAGGGCAACTGTAATTGAAATTTGAATTGGTTTTCGCAAATAACCTTACCTTATCCCCATGATATTCGTTTAGGATCATATCAACTGCCTGCTTCGGAAGTATTTGTTTGTGAAGGTATGGACCCCAATTGCTTCCTCATCTAATTTGCCATGAGATCCTACACGATCATTTCGTATTTATCCACCCAGGGGCTCCCATATGTCTGTAATATGGCTGTGTGTTAAACGGATGTATTTGTTGTGTTGCATTAAGCACACGTCTTTTGTTTGCCATGCGTAGAGTTGATAGCGAAATTACCATATTTACTCGATTGTAACAAGCCTTTGATTATAATATGCACCTTAGTTTTCAGACTGGAAATGAAGATTTAGTGTGCTCTTAGCAAATTGTAACGTGCTCACTTTCATATACTAAAAAAGCACGAAATGTAATATCCTTACAGTGTTCCCGCACAATAGAATTTTATGGTAACAGAAAAGTAGCGATTTGTTTGCACTCAAAAAAAATTTTTATTCATGTTCGCTCCAGACACATTTCGTGAGACACCCCCACACAAGTCCTGCAGAGTTTGGCCTGCTGCTGAAGGCCAGGGCAACGCAAAAACACGTCCCTGCAGCAGCTAGCAAGCCTAGTGCACTGTGGTAAGTTGTGAAAAGGTATGCCACTTTGTTCAAACTGCGTTTCTGCGGTGGCCTAAATTGTGCAAAGTTAATCTAGTCTACTTTCATGAACCATGACTAAGCTAAGCTGACTGTTAAGCATAAAACAAACAAACTTTTTTAAAATGCGAGAAAAGCTTTTGCAGGGCCGGTATTTTGTAGCGATGCCTTTAATGTCATAATGCCTTTTCGCGCTTTGTCAGTGACAATTATCAATGCACGGAAAGGTTTTGGAAGGCAGTCCAAGACATCTGGCGCTAATTAGTCACCGCTTGGGGAAAGAAATATCTGTAATACGTGGCCAGCATCACACTGGAACGCTTTCCTATTAAAGATGGCGTACGCGCTTTTGAACACTTTCTCGTACTTGCCGGACCCTTGCGCAAATGCGAGAAAAATCTGGAGACCCAAATAGTTTATTTTCTTTCTTGTTTTATCAAGCGCGATAGGTATTCAATATATCGGTCTCGATTGGGGCTTTAGCGGAACTCGAGCCATTATTTGCTATCGAGAAATATTCGATCGCGCTTTGCACAGACGCAAAACAGTTATCACATATATAGGCATCTATAATTACCATTTAGATGCACATTTTCCCTGGGAAAATAAACGCGTAGACGCGCGGGCATTATTTAGTAGGGCAACTGTAAATAATACATTATGGGATATTTACGTGCAAAAACCACAATGTGATTGAGGCACGCCGTCGTGGAATAATGGGGCCACCTGGTGTTGATCTTAAACGTGCACCTGGACCTAAGTACGCGGTTGTTTTCGCATTTAGTGCCCATAGAAGTGCGGCCGCCGTGGCCGGGATTTGATACCTCGATCGAAGTAGGGCAACTTTAATTGAAATTTGAATTGGTTCTCGCAAATAACCTTACCTTATCCCCATGAGATTCGTTTAGGATCATATCAACTGCCTGCTTCGGAAGTATTTGTGAAGTTATGGACCCCAATTGCTTCCTCATCTAATTTGCTATGATGTCCTACACGATCATTTCGTATTTATCCACCCAGGGGCTCCCATATGTGTGTAATATGGCTGTGTGTTAAACAGATGTATTTGTTGTGTTGCATTAAGCACACGTCTTTTGTTTGCCACGCGTAGAGTTGATAGCGAGAATACCATATTTACTCGATTCTAACGAGCCTTTGATTATAATATGCACCTTAGTTTTCAGACTGGAAATGAAGATTTAGTGTGCTCTTAGCAAATTGTAACGTGCTCACTTTCATATACTAAAAAAGCACGAAATGTAATATCCTTACAGTGTTCCCGCACAATAGAATTTTATGGTAACAGAAAAGTAGCGATTTGTTTGCACTCAAAAAAAATTTTTATTTATGTTCGCTCCAGACACATTTCGTGAGACACCCCCACACAAGTCCTGCAGAGTTTGGCCTGCTGCTGAAGGCCAGGGCAATGCAAAAACACGTCCCTGCAGCAGCTAGCAAGCCTAGCGCACTGTGGTAAGTTGTGAAAAGGTATACCACTTTGTTCAAACTGCGTTTCTGCGGTGGCCTAAATTGTGCAAAGTTAATCTAGTCTACTTTCATGAACCATGACTAAGCTAAGCTGGCTGTTAAGCATAAAACAAACAAACTTTTTAAAAATGCGAGAAAAGCTTTTGCAGGGCCGGTATTTTGTAGCGATGCCTTTAATGTCATAATGCCTTTTCGCGCTTTGTCAGTGGTCAGAGCGACGGTCCGCTCGCGTTATCAACATTGATATCATGAGCGGACCGTCGCTCTGACCAATGACAAAGCGCGATAAGCGCGCAAAGGCATTATTAATTTAAAGGTATCGCTACAAAATACTGGCCCAGTACTCGTTTAAGTTTCATCAACCACTCGATCAATTCTTTTTGAGTGTGATAATAAGAGCTCAAGCAAATGAATCCTTTAGATAATATACTACCAAGTGGACCATTTGTATGCATGTCCTTTATTGTTGGCATAGGTTGCAAGATTGTAAAAAATTCTTCCTGCTGCAGTGTGCACCTGCCAGCTGCAATGTCCATGCAAGATGACACCGCGCTGGGCTATATATTGGCACACCTCAAGAACGCCGTGAGTGCTGACGAAGGCGTGCCTCTCTCCAGGCTGCAAGGCATCCTTTCACAACTCCCACCATCAATCCGCGGCCGGTTCTGTGCAACAACTCAAACCATACGGTTGGTCGCAAGACGGTTTCCCGGCACAATTGTTGTAGGTTCGGACAACAGAGTTTACACGTCCGCACAAGCTCGCACATCTACCAAAAACAGTGAAGTAAAGAGCCCCAACACGACTGAGGCACCCGTTGAGCTCAGTAATGTCACTGGCACAGTCGCGAAAGTGTTAACATTTTATGGCTTTGTAGATGTGGCACACCCGCTCCGAGCTTGTATTTTTTTTCACAAGCGGTTTTTCGAGGAAAACAGACACCATGACCTGACAAAGTCGGGGATCAAGCTAGGCGACGTCGTCATATTAGACGCAGTAAGAAGCCCACCAGGACACAGAGCCAAGTATCAGGCCACTCGTATAAAACTGGTAAGAAAAGTGGCCCACACCAACAATCCCGCACGAAAGCCGGCAGCGTGCCAACCAGGAAGTGACTGCGTGACCAGTGGATATTGTGGCACAATCCAAGCCGTGAATCCAGGCCATGCATTTATATTATTTGGCCAGGACAATAAAGATTGTGCCTACTTTTCTATTGACAACGTTGACAAATCCCTGCTTCAGCCGCAGGAGAGCCTACACGACCTCTTTAGCGTCGGGGACAAGGTCCACTTCGATGCCCAGTCAAATGCAAAGTCGACCAACTGCGCCAAAAAGTGGCTGGCCACCAACGTCAAAAAAGTGCAGTGTGCTGAACTTGCGTAGTCGAGTGACAGTGGAGATGAGGATTTTCTATCCGACAACAATATGGCCGAGATCATGCTTGACCCAAAGGAGGCGCATTCTTCCCAAACTCTAAGAATACGAGTCTCATATCCAGCTTTGAGCGGAACGTCATGGTCCGAGTTGTACTGCAATGGAAAGAAGGTCCAGTCGTTCAGCGAGCTGTTTAAGGACTGCGCTCTGCAAGGCACAGTGGACGTCTTTGTAGACGCGGTCGCAGTGGAACGCGACGTGTGTAGCGACGCTCATGTACACTGGAGAACGGTCTGAGCACCCCCTCGTCGAGCAGAGCGAAAGCGTGTTTCAACACGTCCTCGCTCTTGCCATATTTGTGTAATTGTGATGTGTCAGAATTGTGATATGAAGTAGGTAATTTCATTCATAGGCATCAGAAATAAAAAATAACTTGCAAAACACTCTGAGTGAGATTCCTATGACTGCACTACGTGCATGGCATCCACAGCATTACCTGCCAAGTATTAACGCAGCATAGCGAACGTTAACATTTCATTTCTGCCCTTAGCTTCTGGCATAAATATGCCTAGAGTTGTCTCCACAGGTTGTACCTGTCTCCTTCAGACCATGTATACACAGGTCACATGGCTGGATGAACTGCAGTGATGAGGGAGCTTTATATAGCTGTGTTATATTGTGGCCTGTGTAGCAGCTCCTCTGGTGCCGGTGTTGTAATACAAGCCTAACATTTTGGTGTCTTTTCTCTTGTACGAAAACATCTTTGACAGAAATCTCTCTGTGAAATCCTAATGTGAACTGTGAATCAGAGAGGCAGAATCTGTTTGAGTGCGACATTTAAGAAGAGAGAAATGTCTCCATCCAAGTTTGAACATGAGCGAGTCTTGATGCTGGGACGACTCTTCGGCCTCTTTCTCGGAAGCCAAATCAGCCTCGAGTTATCGTAATTCTAATTTTTGAAACGTGCATTGCTTTTCTGTGTTTTCATGCTTTTTAGCTTCCGAAAGTAATTTTTGCAGGCGAATACAGCACAGTGATAGGCGGTTGGACCTCGATTCATGTGATGTTGCGTCTTGACACTTCTGGCATTGGACAGGTTTTGAACACTTTGTTCCCTTCAACTATTAAGTGGCTCGAAAAGCTTGCATCGAGATCCCTAGCATCATCCATGGACGCAACTGCTCTTGGCTTATACCAAACCCAACTAGATTCCCGAGTTAGTCTGAAAGTTCATTAGCAATGCATTATGAATACTATAATTTATATCGCATTTCAATTACCACATTTGATTTTTTCCTTGAAAATGGTTCCAAGAGGTCGCTCTTAGGCCCAACACCATGCCTTAAAGGGGGAAAATTTTGCCATTGCACAGAGAAATAAACCTGCATGTCAAAGCCAAACATTGAAAATCTCATGATGCTGCTCTCATTTATTTAGTTGTTTATGTGTGAGAGCTGCTTATAATGCACAGGTAAAAGGCGCCAAGTGGAAACGACCAAGGTCAAATGGGTGCCTACTAGGACCGAGTCAGCAAGACTATCTTCTCATATCCTTAGACCCAGTTGTCGGATAACACCTCTTATTTCTTTGGTTCTTGCAGGCTGTGGGCTGTCTTCGCATACCCTTGCACCCAGTTTTTTTATAATAGTGCTTGCTTTTTCTTTGGTTTTTACACGCTGTGACACAATTGATACCCAGAAGTGATAGGAGGGAAATATGTGAAAGCGCAGGCTTTTCATTTATTTGTCTTGAGCAAGGAGCTTTTTTGCATTGTTTAATTTTTTGTTGTGACGTGGTATAAACATGTCCCCCCTTCCCTCCTTTCCGGCAGATGTCTTTTTGTATGTTTGTATGCATGCTTCTTTGCAAATGTTTGTATCGAGAGAGGATTGATGGGAATTGTTCGAATAAACCTTTTTGGAGTTTCCTGCTTATTGCACCTTACATTATCACTATGCACTGCAAGATAAGAAATGCAGTGAATAATGAGGTTGGCCCCTGGCTTGCAATCCTACATTGGGGTAGGGGAGAGAAAGAGAAAACTAATCGACGGGCAATACATGCATGTGCGACCAAATTGGGAAGGCCCACTAAGCTTCAACAAAGTCACACCCTCACCAGAACAAGACTTGACCTCCCTGGTGCAGTATGAGGTGACTCCTACAATTCACCCATGGCCCTCAGTCCACAGCGGCTGCGGACACCTGACGAAAGCAGTGGTAAGACCTGTGACGTGGCAGAGGGTGCTAAATATCTCTGGGCCCGGACAGGCCGCCACTGGAAACTGAACCTGGCAATGTTCAACACGCGCACCCTCTTGAGTGAGGCTAGTTTAGCAGGGCTATTTGAGGAATTGTCAGGCATTGCCTGGGATATTATTGGCCTTAGTGAGGTTGGAACAACTAGTGAGGCCTATACAGTGCTGATAACGGCCACATCCTCTATTACAGAGGCCTTCCAGATAAGAGAGAATTCGGGGTGGGATTTCTAGGCCATAAGGACATCGCGGGCAACATTGATGTATTCTACAGCATTAATGAGAGGGTAGCAGTCGTAAATAAACTGAATAGGAGGTGTAGAATGAAGGCAGTACAAGCCCCAACCTCCAGTCACAGTGATGAAGAAATAGAACAGTTTTATGAAGATGTTGAATTAGCAATGAGAAACATGCAAACTCAGTATACTGTAGTCGTGGGCGACTGCAGTGCAAAATGGGAAAAAGCAGGCTGGTGAGCAAGCATTTGGCAACTACGGCATCAATTCTAGGAACGCTAGAGGAGAGATGTTGGTAGAATTTGTGGAAATGAATAGGCTCCGGATAATGAATACCTTCTTCAGGAAGCACAGCAACAGCAAGTGGACCTGGAAAAGCACTAATGGAGTAACAAGGAATGAAATGGATTTCATACTCCTTGCCGATCCCAGCATAGTGCAGGACGTAGAAGTGTTGGGTAGGGCAAAGTGCAGCGACCATAGGTTAGTGAGGTCCAGGATATCTCTCAATTTCAAGAGACAAAGAATAAAATTAGTCATGAGGAGACGGGCCAACCTCGACGCAGTAAGGGTACACGCAGAACAATTCAGGCTGGTGCTCGCAAACAAATATGCAGCTTTAGAACAGGAAGATGAAGGCAACAAAGAGTTAATGAATGAAACCGTAACTAGGCTGATCTCGGAAGCAGCAGTTCAAGTGGGAGGTAAGACACAAAGCGGGGGCAACCAGTAGGTAAGTTTTCCCAAGTAGCGAAAGACCTAATAAAGAAGCGACAAAACAAGAAAGTGTCAAACTAGAGAGACCAGATAGAATTTGCTGAACTGCCAAAACTGTTCAACGAGAAGAAACTAAAGGATATTTGAAATTATAACGTGGAAAAGATTCAGGAAGCAGGAAATCGGAAGAAAACTAGGACAAGGAAAGTGTAGGAGAAGGCAAGATAAGATGTATTCACTGAAAGATAAGCAGGGCGATATCATGAGAAAATTCGATGACATAGTAAAAGCAGCATAATAATTCTATACTGACCTGTACAGTACCCAGAGCAGCCAAGTTACTTTCATTCGAAGTAGCGATGAACAGGATACAGAGGCTCATATAACTAGCAATGAAGAAGGAAGGGCCTTGCAAGACATGACCAGGAAAAAACCTGCTGGAGAAGGTGGAATAACAGTTGATTTAAGCAAAGATGGAGGAGATATCATGCTTGAAAAGCTCGGGGCCCTTTAACTGCAATGCCTCACGACTAAAGTGTACCAGAGAGCTGGAATTACGCCAACATTATATCTAATCCATAAAAAGAGAGACGTTAAAGAATTGAGGAATTATAGACCCATTACTTTCCTTTCAGTATTATATGAAATATTCACCAAGATAATTTCCAATATAGAATCAGGGCAACACTTCAGTCAACAAAGAGAATAGGCTGGCTTCAGGAAGGGATATTCTACGATGGATCATATATCCATGTCGTCAATCAGGTAATTGAGAAATCTGCAGAGTACAATCAACCTCTCTATATGGCTTTCATTTATTTATTTATTTATTGCAATACCCTCAGGGCCTAGGTGGCATTACAGAGGGGGTGGGTACATTCTTATTAGACAAGCGCAATAATGAGAACAACAACAAAGCTGAGTATGAAAAAACCAAAACAAAACAAGAAAAAGAACAATGATTAAAAGAGCAGTTTAACAGGTCAATACCAAAGGCCTTGAACGGCAATTGCGTTAGCAACGTTATTATACATGTAAAATACAAAACTTATTGAAAGAACAAGTAGCTGCGCAGGTTATTCTGTGAAGTGGTCAACAACTGCGGCCTTGAATGACTGTACATCTTCAATGCTGGCGATGGCACTGGGAAGGTGGTTCCAGTCAGAGCTAGTCTTTGGTATAAATGAATCATGAAACAGGTTAGTATGGCAAAAAGGAATGGCGACTTTATGCTGGTGATCAATACGTGCTGACAAATACGATGGCTTTGATAAAAGTTCACGTTTCAGGGACTGGTTCAAGAAAACAATTTTATGAAAGAGACAAAGACGTGAAATTTTTCTCCTTAAGAGCAGGTTCGGAAGGCCAAGATTAGATTTCATCAGCGAAACACTGGAAGTACGGGAGTAGTTTGATACGATAAAGCGAGCTGCGCGATTCTGAACAGACTCTATTGCATCTACAAGGTTACGTAAGCCTGGATCCCAGATAGCAGACGCATACTCGAGTTTAGGTCTTATTAGCGTTTGATATAGTAATAATTTTAAATGGCGTGGTGCTTCAGCAAAATTGTGGCGTAGGTATCCTAGTGCACGGTTAGCATTGTTAATGATGTAATTAACGTGAGTATGCCATGAGAGGTCATCCGTTATGTGCACACCAAGATACTTATAGGTGGTTACGTGCTCTAATAATGTGCCTTCGATTTCATAAGCTATGAATTCAGATGGGTTAGAACGGTGGGAGAATGTCATGCTCTTGCATTTATTAGTGTTGAGAGTCACAAACCATTGGTTACACCAGTTAGAAATATTATCTAGGTCAGACTGGAGGGCAGAGTGGTCAGATTCATTAGTTATTTCACGGTAAACAACACAGTCGTCAGCAAATAACCTTATATTAGAAGTAACTGTGCCAGGAAGGTCGTTTATATATATTAGGAAAAGCAGCGGGCCCAAAACGGACCCTTGTGGAACGCCAGATGTTACTTCGCAAGAATTTGAGTCACAGTCGTTAGTGGTTACGTACTGTAAGCGATTAGTCAAAAAGCACTCAATCCATTTTAAGATGTCGGGGTCAATATTTAGAATGCTCATTTTGTAAAGAAGTAATTGGTGGTTTACCTTGTCAAACGCTTTGGCAAAGTCAAGAAAAACGCAGTCAATAACTGACCCTTTGTCTAAAACGGATGCTATGTAATTGGTAAACGATAAAAGCTGAGTGTCACAGGAATAGTACTTACGAAAGCCGTGCTGAGATTCGCTGAAAAAAGAGTTATATTCCAAAAATGACACAAGATGAGAATAGATGACATGTTCCAGAAGCTTACAGGGAATGCTCGTTAAAGAAATAGGTCTGTAATTGTGAGGTGACTGAGGGTTACCGGATTTAAAAAAAGGAACCACCTTTCCCACTTTCCAATCGTCTGGAATTTCGCAGCACTGTAGAGATTGTGTGAAAAGGTGCGACAGAAAGATAGCGGAATACACTTCAGTATTTGAGAATCTTTGAGTTAATGTTATCAATACCACAACTAGATGACAATTTCAATCCGCGAATTAACTTGGCAACGCCTGAAAAATCAATTATAACATAATCCATGGGGAAAAAATCGCAAGCGTGAAGGGGTGGTGGTACAACAGTAGAACACTCTGAAAATGATTTAGCAAACACTTCATTTAATACATTGCAACAGTCTTCTCTGCGTATAGCTTCATCATCGAAATTTGTAAGAGATATCGCGTTCTCTTTTCTGGGCTTAACGCTATTCCAAAATCTTGATGGGTTGGTGGTCAAGAGGGACGGGAGTGTATCATTAAAGAAAACGTGTCTGGCCTCTCTGATGGCGGCCCGATAAGTTTTAAGGCTATCACTATAGATGCGCCAACGTGCGGGGTTGTTGGCACGTTTTGCTAGGCGAAATTGTCTTTTTTTCTTGTTTAGCAGCCTTTTTAATGTTGTGTTAAACCAAGGCGAGCGCTTCCTTTCAGAAATTATACGTGTTGGCACATATTTATTAATCAGTGATACCAATTTGTTTTTGAAAAGCTTCCAGTTATGTTCAACAGTACGATCGAAGAAACCAGGCATACAATCCTCTAAAAATAATTCAAGTTCTCTATTAATTGAAGTATAATCTGCTTTCGTGTAATCGCGTATTGTTTTAGGGGCACTTATTCTGTGTGTGACAGGGGCTCTTATCAAAAAATGAATGAAAGAGTGGTCGCTCAAACCGGGGAACAGACTGAGTGACTCTATAATATCTGGGACAGTCGTAAGCACTAGATCCAGTGTGTTAGCTGATGTGGGACCAATTCTAGTTGGTTGGGAAACGAGTTGCTTGAGGTTAAAATCTAGGCATAGAGTTATGAAGGCTGCGCTTTCGGGTGACGATTCTGTAACAACGGGACGAGAGATGGACCAATTAATTTTAGGGAAATTGAAATCACCTAAGAGTAATAAGGAAGCGCGGGGAAAACGTA
This sequence comes from Dermacentor silvarum, assembly GCF_013339745.2. NCBI lineage: Eukaryota > Metazoa > Arthropoda > Arachnida > Ixodida > Ixodidae > Dermacentor > Dermacentor silvarum. Next base: position 450,900,930 of record NC_051154.1, on the reverse strand, counting down.
GTGCTAGGTTGTTTAGTACGTCGTGCAATTGTTCACAAAAGCCTGAACTTGCACTTGGGGGGCGGTAACATGCACAGAGTAGCATATTTTGATGATTCACTCGGATACTAACACAAACGAGCTCCAATGGGGTATTGAGTACAACCAAGGTGGAAACAAGATTGTCTGCGACAGCGATGAGTGCCCCGCCACCAGATCTGGCATTTCGATTATAACGATAAATGGCGTATCTTTTGTCACAGTTAAACAATTCGTCATCCCCGATTTCGGCGGAGAGCCAGGTTTCCGTAAGTACAACGACATCCGCCAAGCATGTGTCAACAACAGAAGATAAAGCGTCACGTTTGCTTAGCATACTCCTAATGTTAGTAAGTAAAAAAGACAAGCCAGCGTTAGGTGTATCTTGCTGCGCATTGTTAGTTAGGATACCAACGTGTCACTACTGGCAAACGAGGAGCTTGACGCGCCCTTGTCTGTACTAGGGTCACGGCTCTGATGAAGTTCACAGACGCAGTCAGTAGATGGGGAGTAAACATAGCACTTCTTATTTATGTACAGTTTGTTATATCGCACGGAGAACTGCTGACCACTGGCTTTACCGTAATCGAAAAGCTTTTTGCGCATGTTTCTGGTTGTCCGGCAAAAGTCTTCATTGATGAATATTCTAGAAGATTTTAGCTTGCTGCGCGATGAAAATATGCCATCTCTGAATTTGAAAGATTCAAACTTAACAATAACTGGCCGACATTTTCCAGGAACAAACTTTCCCAATCGATGCGCGCGAGATATGCGGTCGTCGCTACTGCTCAAATTTAGGTCTAGTGCGATGTTAAGGGCTGCGCATATTTTCTGCTCAGATTGCGCCCATGTTTCTGAAGGACTGTCAGGGATACCGTGAAAGATTAAGTTTTCTCTGCGCGATCGGTCTTCGATGTCGTCGAGACGGTGGTTCAGATTAGTAACTTGAGGGACGAGGCTTTCGTGTATTTTGCCTTCAGACGGCTGGATAGTGCTTTCAACTATGGATAGCCTATTGTCAATTTCAGCAATCCGTTGCTCGAGCGCAGTTTGGGCATCCTTGACCTCGTTAAGAGAAGTCATGATTTCCTCATGCTTTGTATCAACCTTGGTATGTAGTCCCTTTAGAAGTGATAACAGATTTGTTATCACTTTAGATTTGATACACAAATTGTGTATGAAAAGGCATTTGATTCAGTAGAGATACCAGCAGCCATATAGGCACTGCGTAATCAGGGAGTACAGAAGGCATACGTGAATATCTGGGGAAAGGATTCCACGGCTATCCGTTGGTTCTCCACAAGAAACCTAGAAAGATACTTATCAAGAAAGGGTTCAGGCAAGGAGACACAATCTCTCCCATGCTATTCACTGCATGTTTAGAAGAAGTATTCAAGCTCTTAGACTGGGAAGGCTTATGAGTGAGGATCAACGGCCAATATCTCGGCAACCTTTGGTTTGTAGATGACATTGTTCTATTCAGCAACAATGGGGACGAAATACAACAAATGATTTAGGACCTTAATCGAGAAAGTGTAAGAGTGGGGTTGATGATAAATATGCAGAAGAAAAAGATAATGTTCAGTAGCCTGGCAAGGGAGCAAGAATTCAGGATCGCGGTCAGTCTCTAGAGTCTGTAAAGGAATACATTTCTCTAGGTCAGTTACTCACAGGGGACGCTGATCATGAGAAAGATATTTACAGAAGAATAAAATTGGGTTAGAGGAGCACATGGCAGGCATTACCAAATCCTTACTGGGAGATTACCACCGTTGTTGAAAAGAAAAGCGTACAATTTTGCATGCTACCCTTGCTAACATATGGGGCAGGAACATATGGAGCAAAGAAGCTCGAGAACAAATTAGGAACCGCACAAAGATTGATGGAACGAAAAATGATTAGCCTAACTTTAAGAGCCAGGAAGAGAGTGGTGTGGATCAGAGCATGGCAAACGGGGATAGCCGATATTCTAGTTGACATTAAGAGAAAAAAATGAAGCTGGGCAGGCCATGTAATGCGTATGAAGGATAACCGGTGGAACACTAGAATTACAGAATGGATACCAAGAGAAAGGAAGCGCAGTCGAGGACAGCAGAAAGCTAGGTGGGGTTGTGGAGTTGGGAAATTTGCAGGCGCAAGTTGGAATCGGTTAGCGCAAGACAGGGGTAATTCGACATCACAGGGAGAGGCCTTCGCCCTGCATTAGACATATATATATATATATATATATATATATATAGGCTGATGAAAAAAATACATGGATGCAAGAGCTTTCAAAGATGGTCATGCACACAAGCACAGCTAAGCTCCAGTGGCTTTCCTCGAGGATGGTTCTTGAGCAGTGCACAGACCAGCGTTATCTGAGTACATGTTGTCCACTGTGTTTAGTGTCGCGCACAGGAAACAGGCTTTGTTGTCAAAATAAAGGGCAATGGCCGAGGGTTTGCAGTTGCAATGAGACTCAAACGTACTCTGCAGCGAGGTTGCCACGTGAAATATTCCTTCGGGTGAGAGACATTCAAGAAGTGAATCCCATGATCATATTGGAAGAGTCTGGGGTGCCTTCTAAGTGGGATGTTTCGAAATGGGAATAGTCCTATTTTAGGATGGAGTACTTTACGTGTTGAGGAGGTGGAAGTGTGGCCTGAATGAAAGTTCAGGGTGAAAAGAGACTGAAAAGGATAAAGTAGTGCACGTTGTACAGCCATGCCTTCATGAACAAACTAAGATGGCATGAAGATTGTGTAAATAATTTTAACAGCTGATATGGGTGTGTGTGCCCCCTGAGGAAAGTAGTTTGATTTTTGTTGTTGCTTGAGGGCATAATTGACCTTAGGCATAATGTAGTGATTGCCCTTCTATATGCAAAATATAGCTACATTGTCTGATGCCATTCCTCCAAGAAATTCTGCTCTTTTTCAGTTGTCTTGTAGATCAATTTGAGATCAATTGCTGTAAAAGTAATTTGAGATGTTGTCAATTGAGGCACTTTCAGTAAAGTATTTTGTGGCTCAGTTTTTCTCTATCTAGAGCTAAACAACAAGAATATGAAATGGTTAAAAAAAAGGTAATGTGTGTGTGTGTAAGGTCGATGTGGGCGCTTTTGCCAAGATTGAAGTAATGTGGCACACCGATATATGTGCCAGCGAGCTGTTTCAGAGTGAATGGGCCCAAAGTCAGGCGAGCAAATGAGCGTTTAATTACGCTATCACGATGCTCATTTTTTTTTTTGCCTACATATGTGCAAAAAGGGTGCAGCATAAATGTGTCCGACATGGCGCTCGTTTCAAGTGAAAAGCTAAACTTGTACTGGTAATGAATATTCGTGTTACTTTACTTATAAATGACCGCAAATTTCGGTTTCGGTTTTGAAAGCGAAACCTGATCTGCGGCGCAAGTAGCCAATCGGCGTCGTCGCTTAGCCACAGCGTGCACGTGCTTCATTGGCAGCCTGAGTCGACGCGTCTCATGCTATAATCGCCGTAGCTTTGGAACGCCGTCATTTGAGAGCTGTGCGAACACCCGAGAAAAGCAGTCCTCCCCATTGGTAAGCTGCTCATTTATTTCACGCGACTCGCGTACTTACAGTGGTGCAGCTGTCAGCGTAGTGCGTTTTTTTTTTTTACCCCTCCATCAACTTCATCGACCAGGAAGTTCTGCTATTCGCGCTAAAACTGATTTTATGGAAGCAGTTAGTAATCGAGCGCCGACGCCATACTGAAGTATATCCAGGTGTCCACCTTTGCCTTAATTTATATATCTAGATGGTGAAATAAAAGATAAGTGTAATTGCGATCGCATATAAATATAGTCTACTAGCGAATATGTGCGACTTCATGGCGTCTCGGACGCTGAGGTAGCGTGCGTTCGCTGTTCATTGTTAATGTGCGCGCAATTTGTTAAGGCGCAAAATGTCCGCGAACTTATAGTCGTGTTTGGACGTGGCATCAATGCTCGGAAAGGTTTTGGAAGGCAGTCCAAGACATCTGGCGCTAATTAGTCACCGCTTGGGGAAAGAAATATCTGTAATACGTGGCCAGCATCACACTGGAACGCCCAACGTTACTCGTTGGGAACGCCTTCATATTAAAGATGGCGTACGCGCTTTTGAACACTTTCTCGTACTTGCCGGACCCTTGCGCAAATGTGAGAAAAATCTGGAGACCCAAATAGTTTATTTTCTTTCTTGTTTTATCGAGCGCGATAGGTATTCAATATATCGGTCTCGATTGGGCCTTAGCGGAACTCGAGCCATTATTTGCTATCGAGAATATTCGATCGCGCTTTGCACAGACGCAAAACAGTTATCACATATGTATACATATCTATATGCACATCTATAATATTATGGATTTTACGTGCCGACAACCACGATGTTATTGGGCACGCGTCGTGGAATAATGGGGCCACCTGTCAACTGACCTGGTGTTGATCTTAACGTGCAGAAACAAACGCGCAGAAACACCCTAAGTACACGGTTGTTTTCGCATTAGCGCCCATAGAAGTGCGGCCGCCGCCGGGATTTGATACCGCGATTGCAGTAGGGCAACTGTAAATTGGAAATTTGAATTGTTTTTCGCAATAACCTTACCTTATCCCATGATATTCGTTTAGGATCATTCAACTGCCTGCGTCGGAAGTATTGTTTGTGAAGGATGGACCCCAATTGCTTCCTCATCTATTTGCCATGAATCCTACACGATCATTTCGTATTTATCACCCAGGGCTCCCATATGTCTGTAATATGGCCTGTGTGTAAACGGATGTATTTGTTGTGTTGCATTAAGACACGTCTTTGTTTGCCATGCGTAGAGTTGATAGCGAAATTACCATATTTACTCGATTGTAACAAGCCTTTGTTATAATATGCACCTTAGTTTTTCAGACTGAAATAAGATTTAGTGCTCTTAGCAATTGTAACGTCTCACTTTCATATACTAAAAAGGCACGAAATGTATTCCTTACAGTGTTCCCGCACAATAGATTTTTTATGGTAACAGAAAAGTCCGATTTGTTTGCCAAAAAAATTTTATTCATGTTCGCTCCAGACACATTTCGTCGACACCCCCACACAAGTCCTGGCAAGTTTGGCCTGCTGCTGACGGCCAGGGCCACGCAGAAAACACGG